>NW_017189516.1:50589925-50772046 GCF_001704415.2 Capra hircus | reverse complement strand
CTTCTCTGATGATATACTAAGAGGCATTGAATTTTATACTTTACAATGATGAATAGTGTGTGAATTATATCTCTAGAGATATTTTTAAAAGGCCATCTCTTTATGACTCCGATACTATCATGTTATCTAACATATAACTATCATCTAACATATTAACATGTCAGGTTGCCCTCCTATGAGGGATATTGAGGATGACCCTGGCTTAAGGCGGTGATAGTCCGATTCCTTCATTATAAGGCTATTTTCTACCCTTGCAAATGCTAATTTCCTAATTCTGTCATCCCTTTCTGTCTATAAATATTCACTGGAATTCTCCAGTAAAAAAGAGCATCCTTTATCTTCTGAAGCTACGTAGTTACCCTCAAATATAATTTGTACGAGAAAATCAAGACTAGAGTTTCATTTTCTTCCTTTTAATGACCAGTTTTAAGAATATGGAGTTCAGTAAGAATGTCATCTGCCACTGAAAGGAACCAGGGTCTTTGGAGATCTGGCAGGTCTAAGGTCCCAAGCAAGGACGGACAACACAAGCCAGGAAACCCTGTGTCAGCTCTTTCCAAGGCAAGGAGAGAGGACTATGTCTGCAGGATCAGGGAGCTGGCTTAAAGTGGTTGCTGCTGCTGCTGCTAAGTCACTTCAGTTGTGTCTGACTCTGTGCGACCCCATAGACAACAGCTCCTCTATCCTGGGATTCTGCAGGCAAGAATACTGGAGTGGGTGGCCATTGTCTTCTCCATTAAAGTGGTTCCTCTCATCAAAGGTGCGACCGTGTGAACAGCAAAAAGTCATGGAAGGATAATGGGCTGAAATACACAAAGTATCTAAAAATTAACAAGTCCAGAATAATAGGCAATAAAATGAAAACCAGAACAAAACAGAATAGAAGTCAATCTCACTAGGACCCAAGGAAGGTGAATGTTAAACTAACTCCTTTCCATGAAAATTGCGTCATTAGAGAGTTTGCATTCTTGAGAGGAAGGGTGAAGGTAGAATTAGCTGATTTCTTGGATAATTACATATAATCTGATGCTGCCCAGGGGAACCTCTTTTCATGTAGGTTGGATCAGTCACTTCTGGAAATTAGATCAAAGATAAAGACTTCGGTGCCCTCACTGATCTAAGAGAGCTGGATATGGCATACATAATTCAAGTAGTGGAGTCCAGCAAGTTAAGCAGCACAGGAATTCCCGACCAGGCATAGATGGGAGTGTGAAGAAGTTTAATAATGGCAGCGCAGAGGTTCTTCAAGCGGATAGAGGGTTTTCAGGGTGGTGAGAAGGTAGGGGAGCTTTCTGATGAGAGGAGCAACACAAAGTCAATTAAACTGAATTGAGTTTCATTTTACTGTGAGCCAAACAGATAGAGAAGGGAAAGGTCTAAACTAAGTAAGGACCAAAAAAGCAAGTTGTTGCAAACCCTTTCTAGAATAAGGTAGTCATTGAGATAAGGAATAATATCACACATACATACAGCCAGTACTTTGGCCACCTGATGCAAAGAACTGACCCGTTGGAAAAGACCCTAATGCTAGGAAAGATTGAAGACAGGAGGAGAAGGGGACAACAGAGGATGAGATGGTTGGATGGCATCACTGACTCAATGGACATGAGTTTGAGTAAGCTCCAGGAGTTGTGTATGGACAGGAGGCCTGGCGTGCTGCAGTCCATGGGATCACAAACATTTGGACATGACTGAGCAACTGAACTGACATAGCACTTGCTACATGGCAGGCCTTCACCTCAACCCTAATGAGGTTGGTCTTATAACTCTCATCTCCATTTCACAGGCAAAGAAACTGGGAAACAGAGAGGTTAGGTAACTTGCCCAAGGTCCCACAGTTATGTAGTGAGTCAGGAAGCTTTTACTACTGTACCACTGCCTCTTACATCACTGCATCATGTCAGTAGGAGAAACTGAAGAAGGCTTTCCATTTTAGATCAACGTGATGTACAAGAAACATACTTCTTCCTTATGATATTATTTCCTGCTTCTAAAGAAATCACAGTAACACAATTTTGATAAAGATGATCCTGCCACCCAAATTTCTTGAGATGTTGTTGGAATGACTTGGCCTGCCTTGTCTCCTTTGATCTTTCTATAAGCTCTCTTTACCATCATCCAAGCCCGTGGTGACCTGGAAATCCTGATGATTTTACATGTTCACATCTCCAGCTCAGACCTCTCTCCTGAGGGCTAGGTGTGAACATCCAACTCTATAATGGTGGGCAAACCAAGGCCAAATGCTGTTCATAGTCTGTTTTGTTAATTAAGCTTTACACATTCACATACAGATGAAAATGGTCATTGACATGTTGTCTATGGCTGCTTTGTGCCACAAGAAGAGATTTGAAGAGATGTGTGGCAGAGATCATGTGAATTTAAGGCCTCAATATTCACTATATTTACAGAAAAAGCTGGGCCTCTTTGATAAGAAGTCTTATTCCCACCCCCCGCACCCCAGCTTTATCTCTCTTGCAATGGTACTCCACTCCAGTACTCTTGCCTGGAAAATCCCATGGGCAGAGGAGCCTGGTAGGCTGCAGTCCATGGGGTCACTAAGAGTCGGACACGACTGAGTGACTTCACTTTCACTTTTCACTTTCATACATTGGAGAAGGAAATGGCAACCCACTCCAGTGTTCTTGCCTGGAGAATCCCAGGGACGGGGGAGCCTGGTGGGCTGCCATCTATGGGATCACCCAGAGTCAGACATGACTGAAGTGACTGAGAAGTAGCAGTAGCAGTAGCAGCAGTATATTCATAGAAGTATACATCCATCTCCATAATCAATTTTAGAACATTTTCCTGACTCCCAAAGAAACCCCACAAGCCTTAGCCATCACCCCCTAGTCCCTCCATCCTCCCATGCCCCAGCCCTATGTAACCTTTAATGTACTTGTCTATAGATTTGCCTGTTCTAGGCATGGAATCATGCAATATGTGGTACTTTGTGACTGGCTTCTTTCACTTAGCATACTATTTTCAAGGTTCATCCATGTCACCACATGGATCAGAACTTCACTCCTTTTTATGGCTGAATCAATATCCCATTGTATGGAAAGATCATGTTTTGTTTATCCCACTCATCAGTTGATGGACATCTGGATTGTTTTCACCTTTTAGCTCTTATGAATAGTGCTTTTATAACATAAGAGTCCCTTGGACTGCAAGGAGATCCAACCAGTCCATTCTAAAGGAGATCAGTCCTGGATGTTCATTGGAAGGACTGATGCTAAAGCTGAAACTCCAATACTTTGGCCACCTCATGTGAAGAGTTGACTCATTGGAAAAGACTCTGATGCTGGGAGGGATTGGGGGCAGGAGGAGAAGGGGACAACAGAGGATGAGATGGCTGGATGGCATCACTGACTCGATGGACATGAGTTTGAGTGAACTCCGGGAGTTGGTAATGGACAGGGAGGCCTGGCGTGCTGCGATTCATGGGGTCGCAAAGAGTCAGACACGACTGAGCAACTGAACTGAACTGAAACATTCACGTAAATTGTTTCTCTGAGTACCTGTTTTCGATTCTTTCAGCTATATACTTAGGAGTGGAATTGTTGGGTCATGTGGTAATTTTGTGTTTAACTGAGGAACTGCCAAACTGTTTCCTAAAGCAGCTGTACCATTTTACCTGCCTTCAAGCAGTATACAAGGGTTCCAATTTCTCCACATTCTCACCAACATTTGTCACTGTCTTCTTGACTATAGCCAAACTAATGGGTATGAAGTGGTATCACTGTGGTTTTCTTTTGCCTTTCCCTGATGTCTAATGCTGTTGATCATCTTTTCATGTGTTTATTAGCCTTTTGTTCATTTTCTTTGGAAAAATATCTGTTCAAACCCTTGGCCTATTTTTCTCATTCTTTTAATGGACTTTTTTTTTTTTTTAAGAGCAGTTTTGGGTTCACAGTAGAATGGAGTGGAAAGTACAGAGAGTTCTCAACATACCCCCTGCCTCTTCAACTATCAACATTCTGTACCCAAGTACTACATTTATTACAACTGATGAACCAAGGTTGACATGTCATCCTCAGCCTAAGTCAGTAGTTCACATAAGGGTTCACTCTTGGTGTTGTGTAGTCTATAGGTTTGGACAAATCTATAGACATGTATCTACCGTTATAGTCTCATACAGAATAGTTTGCCTAAAAATGTCCTAAAAATCATCTGTGCTCTACCTATTAATTCCTCCCTCCACCCAGCCTCTGGCAACCACGGCTCATTTTACTGTCTCTGTAGTTTTGCCTTTTCCAGAATGTCACCCAGTTGTAATCATACACTATGTAGTCTTTTCTGTTTGTTTCTTTTACTTAGCCATAGGCCTTTGAGGTTCCTTTGTATCTTTCCATGACTCCATAGCTCATTTCTTTGTATCACTGGATACATACTGGTATATAGTTTGGACGAACCACAGTTTATGCATCTATTGACTTACTGAAGGACATCTTGGTTTCTTCCAAATTTTGGCACTTAGGAATAAAGTTGCAGGTTCCTTTGCCCATTTTTGAATTATTTGTCTTTTTATTGTGTTGTGGTCATATTTATATGTTCTAGATACAAGTCTTTCATCAGATACATGGATTGAAAACATTTTCTCCCATGCTTTGGATTGTCTTTTCAGTTTCTTGACGGTGTCTTTCAAAGCACAAAAATGTTTAATTTTGATGTCCAACTTCTCTGTTTTTGTTGTTGTTGTTGCTTGTGTTTTGGCGTCATAATGAAGAAATCATTCCCTAATCCAAGGGCCTGATGTTTTCTTCTGAGAATTTTATAGTTTTGGCTCTTATATGTAGGTCTTTGATCCATTTTGAGTTAATCTTTGTTTATTGTGTGATATCTATATCTTTTTATAGATGCAGACTAAATAATTTTGAGGTCAGTATGCAATGACTGTAATGTAGAACACTTCAAAAAAAAAAAAACAGATGACGCAAATACAGCAAAAGTGTGACAGCTGCTCAATCTAGGCGATCAGTTTGTGGGTGTTCAGTATTTAGAAAATAGTCTTCTTTAAATAATAGAAAGTAAAAGGAAAATATATCAAAATAAAAATTGGAAAAAATACTTGATTATGAGTGAAAAATACCACTACTCGAAAAATAAACTTACATTCATTTAAACTTATACTTTGTTATTTCTAAACATTGGCATTTTATGATTAGCTGTAAATTATTTGTCAGACCCCTAATAAAGACACAATAGAATGGTTGAATCAGTGTGTCTTGGCACTGCTCTTAGGAATCAGTGTTCTAGAGATTCTCTCTCTAATATGGCAACTACTAGTCATGTGTGGATATTGAGTACTTGAACTATAGTGAGTCTAAATTGAGATGTGCTATAGGTGAAGTGTATGATTATACAGTGGAAGTGAGAAATAGATTTAAGGGACTAGATCTGATAGATAGAGTGCCTGATGAGTGATGGAATGAGGTATGTGACATTGTACAGGAGACAGGGATCAAGACCATCCCCATGGAAAAGAAATGCAAAAAAGCAAAATGGCTTTCTAGGGAGGCCTTACAAATAGCTGTGAAAAGAAGAGAAGTGAAAAGCAAAGGAGACAAGGAAAGATATAAGCATCTGAATGCAGAGTTCCAAAGAATAGCAAGAAGAGATAAGAAAGCCTTCTTCAGCGATCAGTGCAAAGAAATAGAGGGAAAGAACAGAATGGGGAAGACTAGAGCTCTCTTCAAGAAAATTAGAGATACCAAGGGAATATTTTATGCAAAGATGGGCTCGATAAAGGACAGAAATTGTATGGACCTAACAGAAGCAGAAGATATTAAGAAGAGGTGGCATGAATACACGGAAGAACTGTACAAAAAAGATCTTCGTGACCAAGATAATCACAATGGTATGATCACTCACCTAGAGCCAGACATCTTGGAATGTGAAGTCAAGTGGGCCTTAGAAAGCATCACTATGAACAAAGCTAGTGGAGGTGATGGCATTCCAGTTGAGCTATTTCAAATCCTGGAAGATGATGCTGTGAAAGTGCTGCACTCAATATGCCAGCAAATTTGGAAAACTCAGCAGTGGCCACAGGACTGGAAAAGGTCAGTTTTCATTCCAATCCCAAAGAAAGGCAATGCCAAAGAATGCTCAAACTACTGCACAATTGCACTCATCTCACATGCTAGTAAAGTCATGCTCAAAATTCTCCAAGCCACGATCCAAAAATCTGCAAGCAATAAATGCTGGAGAGGGTGTGGAGAAAAGGGAACCCTCCTACACTGTTGGTGGGAATGCAAACTAGTACAGCCACTATGGAGAACAGTGTGGAGATTCCTTAAAAAATTGCAAATAGAACTACCTTATGACCCAGCAATCCCACTTCTGGGCATACACACGGAGGAAACCAGAATTGAAAGAGACACATGTACCCCAATGTTCATCGCAGCACTGTTTATAATAGCCAGGACATGGAAACAACCTAGATGTCCATCAGCAGATGAATGGATAAGAAAGCTGTGGTACATATACACAATGGAGTATTACTCAGCCGTTAAAAAGAATTCATTTGAATCAGTTCTGATGAGATGGATGAAACTGGAGCCAATTATACAGAGTGAAGTAAGCCAGAAAGAAAAACACCAATACAGTATACTAACACATATATATGGAATTTAGGAAGATGGCAATGACGACCCTGTATGCAAGACAGGAAAAAAGACACAGATGTGTATAACGGACTTTTGGACTCAGAGGGAGAGGGAGAGGGTGGGACGATTTGGGAGAATGGGAATTCTAACATGTATACTGTCATGTAAGAATTGAATCGCCAGTCCATGTCTGACGTAGGGTGCAGCTTGCTTGGGGCAGGTGCATGGGGATGACCCAGAGAGATGTTGTGGGGAGGGAGGTGGGAGGGGGGTTCATGTTTGGGAACGCATGTAAGAATTTAAGATTTTAAAATTTAAAAAAAAAAAAAAAAATTTAAAAAAAAAAAAAAATTCTCCAAGCCAGGCTTCAGCAATACGTGAACCATGAATTTCCATATGTTCAAGCTGGTTTTAGAAAAGGCAGATGAACCAGAGATCAAATTGCCAACATCCGCTGGACCATTGAAAAAGTAAGAGAGTTCCAGAAAAACATCTATTTCTGCTTTATTGACTATGCCAAAGCCTTTGACTGTGTGGATCACAATAAACTGTGGAAAATTCTAAAAGAGATGGGAGTACCAGACCACCTGACCTGCCTCTTAAGAAACCTATATGCAGGTCAGGAAGCAACAGTTAGAACTGGACATGGAACAACAGACTGGTTCCAAATAGGAAAAGGAGTACGTCAAGGCTGTATATAGTCACCCTGCTTATTTAACTTATACGCAGAGTGCATCATGAGAAACGCTGGGCTGGAAGCACAAGCTGGAATCAAGATGGCTGGGAGAAATATCAATAACCTCAGATATGCAGATGACACCACCCTTATGGCAGAAAGTGAAGAGGAACTAAAAAGCCTCTTGATGAAAGTGAAAGAGGAAAGTGAAAAAGTTGGTTTAAAGCTCAACATTCAGAAAACGAAGATCATGGCATCCGGTCCCATCACTTCATGGGAAATAGATGGGGACACAGTGGAAACAGTGTCAGACTTTATTTTTTTGGGCTCCAAGATCACTGCAGATGGTGACTGCAGCCATGAAATTAAAAGACACTTACTCCTTGGAAGAAAAGTTATGACCAACCTAGATAGCATATTCAAAAGCAGAGACGTTACTTTGCCAACAAAGGTCCATCTAGTCAAGGCTATGGTTTTTCCAGTAGTCATGTATGGATGTGAGAGTTGGACTGTGAAGAAAGCTGAGTGCCAAAGAATTGATGCTTTTGAACTGTGGTGTTGGAGAAGGCTCTTGAGAGTCCCTTGGACTGCAAGGAGATCCAACCAGTCCATTCTAAAGGAGATCAGCCCTGGGTGTTCATTGGAAGGACTGATGCTAAAGCTGAAACTCCAATACTTTGGCCACCTCATGCGAAGAGTTGACTCATTGGAAAAGACTCTGATGCTGGGAGGGATGGAGGGCAGGAGGAGAAGGGGACGACAGAGGATGAAATGGCTGGATGCCATCACCAACTTAATGGACATGAGTTTGAGTGAGCTCCAGGAGTTGGTGATGGACAGGGAGGCCTGGCATGCTGCAATTCATGGGGTCGCAAAGAGTCGGACACAACTGAGCGATTGAACTGAACTGAACTGATAGGTGAAGTGTACATCATGTTTCAAAGACTTGGTATAAATATGGAAAATATCTCAATAATTTAAATATTGATTATAAGTAGTAGTAATAATATTTGGGGAATATATTTGATTAAATAGTGTATTAAGACAACTTCAGTCATTTCTTTTTACTTTTTTTACACATAGCTACTAAACATGTAAATTACATACATGGTTTGCATTACATTTCTTTTGGACAGCACTGTTCCAGAGCACAAAGGACTGAGCTAGAAGGCCTGCATTCTAATCCCCTTGCTGCCTTTTACTAGCCATGTGACTTGAGCCATTTCTTCCATTTCTCAGCCTTAAGATAGTTGAAAATAAATTCATTCAGCAAATACTTAGAGCTCTCATTATATAGACAGAAAATGGCTAAAAGATTGGCAGGAAATATAAGGTAAGAAACAGTTCACAAAGTCAAATCAGTGTTTTCCCATTTCAGCCCTATCCATGGGTCAGTGAAAATAGAAGTCAGCAATGGAAATATCTTATCATTTTAATTTCCTCCATTAATATTTTATCCTAAAATAATATTTTACAATATGTTTGTTGTCTGAGATCATATGTAAACATAGTTGATGTTCTTTTCATCCTCTGAATCTTGAATCTTTGAACATGCGTCCCATTTTCCTGGAGGCTTCCTCAACCCCACATTCTGTCCAAGAAGTCAGTGTACTGGAGTAGACATCTGGTGGACCTAGTATTCATGCCTTTATGTTGTCCCATACCACATGGATGCTGGTCTTGGCCATGTGACTTGCTTTGGCCAGTGGGACCTCAGCAAACAGGATAAAAGCAGAGGCTTGATAAGCTCTCACTCATTGAGAACTCTTTTGTGACCCATCTTGGAACCCTGCAGCCATGCTGTGAGGAAGCCCAAGCAGTTCCAAGAAGAGGTTCATGTGGAGGAAGAAAGGGACGGTGGTTCATTCAGACAAGTGGTTCTCAACCTGGGGTGATTTTACTCTTCCAGGGACATTTAATAGTGTCTGGAGACACTTTTGGTTGTCACAACTGGTGGGAAGTTGCTACTGGTAGAGGCCAGGGTTGCTGCTAAACATCCTACAAGGAACAGGAAAGAGCCTACAACAAAGAATTACCCAGTCTAGATGTCAGTAGTGCCAAGGCTGAGAGAGCTGCTCTAGACCAAGATTTACGCACAACCTGGGTGTTATGCATCAAGGATGAAGTGGCTTGGGAGAGAAAGTATTCACATTTAAATAAAAATCAGCTTTCTGGACAGTCTGCTACTCCTAGTGATTTTAGGTGGCTCAGATCCATCCCAGTGGTACATTTCCCCTTGTTTACGCTCAGCATTTAAGCAGAGTAACTCATCCAAGTGTTGTGCCCACAACCATTTTTATTAGTTGCCCCAACTCAGATATTGCTTCTCCCTGGTAGTATTGAAGTTGTGGCTTGTGACACTTCAATCATAGCTTCCAAATGCCCAACCATGAACAGACTTTGAGGACTGGGGCTTTAATTTCTCCTGTTTTATAAAGTCCATATGTTTTGTTATCAAAGAACTGCAGCCCCACCACGCTAACAAGAGGCCACTCTCTGAGAAGAATGTGTATATATTTTTGTCTGTGAGAGAAATTTTAAGGACATAAAAATTATAGTAATACTGTTGGTAGTAAATTTTATTAGGAGAGCTTAAAATAATTACATTGGCAAAGTCATTCAATGAAAACTTTAAACACATGGTTGAGTATGAGTATGAATCTCATTGCTACGGTGATTATCCATAAAATAATAGATACAAAGTCATTGCAAGTAGGGTTTTTCCTCCTAAAACAATAGAGCACATGCACATCTCCAGGCGGAATGAAAAAGGGGCAGAGGTGCTGCCAAAATTAGTGCTTTGGCCAATTTTTTGATGAGCAGGCAGATGCAGGAGTTTAAAAGAAATACTTGATGCGCTAGGTAGTCTAATTTGCAGAGTATATGGACCCAGATGAAAATTTCTGACGGTATGAATAATCCCAACAATCACCCATAGCCCAAGAGTATGAAGTTGAATTAGAGCAGGCTACCCTCTGCCTGCAAGTGGCCTTCTCTTACTGATGGAGAGTCAATTCTTGGCAACATAAGGTAAAACCTAGCCATTTATCCACCCTGTTTAATTTGTTTACATTGAGAACATTAAACTGACTAGCATCATGAACACATAGGCCCTCTACCTCTCTGTAACACACTCCTTTCCCCTGCATTTGGTTTGTGCTCAGAGGTTGGCTTTAGGACTGTATTTGCTTCTTTGCTTGTTGTTGTTTTGTTTTTAGAAATTTTGCTTTTTATTTATCTTTTTAAAATTGCAGTGTAGTTGATTTACAATGTTGTAGTAGTCTCTGATGTATAGAAAAGTGATTCAGTTATATATATATATTCTTGTTCACATTCTTTTCCATTATGGTTTATTACAGAATATTGAATATGGTTCCCACAAACATTCTTAAATAGTGAACTACTGCCATGTCCTTTAAAAAAATATTTTGTTATTTTTTAAAATTAATTTTTTGTTAGAGTATAGTTGCTTTACAATGTTGTGTTAGTTCTGTATTTGCTTCTTGAGAAAACCTTTCTTCTCTGTCTGCAGGGAGGGAAGGGAAGGCAGGGCCTCCAGGAATGTGGAGGGCTGTGGCTGGGAGTCACCTGGGCCATCTTGCTCCTGGGGTCAGGCCCTTGAGAAAGCAACAGATAGGAGGCTGTGAAGCTGATACGAGGGGCACCGGGTCGACCTAAAGATGGGGAATCTGGCTGGGCCTTGGCTCCATCCAACATCGAAAGCAACTTTGCCCCTTAGCTGCTGTGAGGGCTCAGATGATCATTGATACTGTGGCTTTTTCAAGGACCCCGGGCAATTCTGCTCTTTAAAGAAGGACTGAATGGTAAATAATTTACTCTTTGTGGGCCAAGAGGCAAAATGAAGAGGCTATTATGGAGGTACTTAAATATCAAGTGAGGAAAAAACTTCACAATGTTTTTATTGATGAAATCCAAACTATAATAATACATTTTTTTTTTTGCAGCAGACACCCATTAATGAGAGAAAGGAAAATACTTCTCTTAATTGGGGTTCAATGGCATGGTAGCTGTTATCAGGTACATCCAGAAATGGTCAAGTGTAAAGCGATGCTTAGCTCTCTGGTTCAAACAGGCAGGATGTGGATCTCGTCTGCAGGCCAGTGTGCAGACCCTAGTAAACTGCCCTAGCGATCTGCAACGGGTTTGGGGGTATTTCAGGTTGGGAGGCGCTCCTGCTGGGAGGCATCTCCCTCCCCCCTTCCCGCACCCTCCGTCTGTGCACAGTTCAGCAGGTTCACCGACTCTCCCCCGCGAAGCTGGACGGAAAGATCAAGATTAGAGCCTGGATCTCTCCCACGGAGCCAGGCCACCCAGGGTTTCTCATCCTACCGCCCTCGGTGTGCAGCAGCCTCTGCCTCGCAACACCCTCGGGGCTCTTCTTCCTGCTCTCCGCCCCCGCCCCGCCCTCCCTCCCTCGCTCCTCCAGCTACCCGGCCGGCTTCCATCCTCTCAGCGCCTCGCGCTCCTCCTTCCCCGCCCCTCTCCTCCAGTTCCTCCGCCTCCAGCTCCTCCTCCGGGTCCTGCCGCCGCACTTTCCCACTCCGCCTCCTCCTGCAGCTCCTCCTCCCTCAGGCCCGCCCCTCCAGCTCCGCCTCCGGAACTCACGGCGGTGCTTAACCCACGCTTCCCACCGCGCGACTCCTCCTCCTTCAGATCCGCCTCCGAGACCGCGGCTGCGCCTTGCCGCTCCTCCGCCCCACCTCCTCCAGCTCCTCCCCCGAAGACAGCGGCTGCGCTTTCCCACTCCTCCCACCCCGCAGCTCCACCCCTTGAGCGCCACCGCCTCCAGCTCCTCCTCCCCCAGGCTCCGCCCCTCTGCCCCGCCCCTTCCAGCTCCTCTTTAACTCGGCTCCTGGCCGGTGTCCGCCAGACGCGCTTTCCCGCTCTCGCCACGGGTTGCTGAGTGACCGCCGCCTCAGCCGCCCAGCGTCGCTCGGAACTCCGCGCCCGACCATGCCCAACATCGTGCTCTTCAGCGGCAGCTCGCACCAGGACCTGTCCCAGCGCGTGGCCGACCGGCTGGGCCTGGAGCTGGGCAAGGTGATCACCAAGAAGTTCAGCAACCAGGAGACCAGGTGGGGACCGGGCCGGGGAGGGCGCTGGGCGCGCGGTTGCGCGGCCGGGCCGGGGCCGGCGTCTGCCTGAGACCCCCTCTACAGCCGCCCGCTCCCCCTTCCGGGGCGGGCCGGCCACGACGCGGCCTCCGCGCCACTGCCGCGGCGTCCGTGAGAAGCCAAGGAGAGCGGCCCCGGCCCGGAAGAGCGACCCCCCGGGCGGCCCGCGGGGCTAGGTGGGTGCAGCCGGCTGGAGCCGAATCGAGTGCGGGGCACGCGGGCAGGGACATGGCCCGGGGCGTGCTCGCCCCGTGGTCCGCGTTCCTGCCTGCAGCGCTGCTCGCAAACCCAGGGTGCGCTAGGGAACGTCCCGCCCACGTCCCCAGTCCCGGCGGCGCGCTGGGTTCGCCCGGGGCTGTGGAAAACGCAGCTTTGCTGCGCTCGCGGAGAATTCTTCCGAGGGCTGTGAGGGTCCGCATGTTGAAAGCTCCCCAGGTGACAGTCTGAGTTGCTCGGGTGCCAGCTCTTGAGTTATCCAGCAGGTGTGGTCCTGCAAAGGGTTTAAAGAGCCTGAGAACTTCAGGGCTCACGTGCTGGGATCCCTTGTGCTAACTTTTCTGCCTCGGAGATGATGGACTTTTTTTTTTTCCTTCTCCAGCTTCTTCATCGTCCTGGGACACTGCATTGTCCAGCAGCAAGGCCATGGCTTGAGTGTAACTGCTGCCCCCCATGTCTCAGGTCCGCAAGAAGTGGTGACCTCCGTTCAGTGAGGTCAGGCTGGTGGCCCCCTCAGAAGCCGGGCCAGGGCCTCCTTTCTTTCCTCTTGCCGGCTTTCACGCAGCTCTTAATTCATTTCAACTTGGTCCCATTCCTTCCCCCTCCCCCCTTAAAATATCTACCACTATACTCCGGTACTGATCTTTTTTTTTTTTTTTAATTTACTGATCATTTTGATATCTTTGGCAAAGACCCAGTTCAGCCAACATTTCCAACAAGCAGGGCTGGAACAAGTGTTGGTGAGCTGCAAAAAACAAAACAAAACAAAACAAAACAAACCCTCAAACAACTCCATCCATACTTCCTACCATTTCAGAAATGAACTTGAAATCCTAAACCTAAATGTAAAACCTAGAACTGGAAATTTCTAAGAGAAAACACGGGAGAAAAATCTTGATGACCTTGGCATAGGCAAAGATTGCTTAGCTCCAGAGGAGTGGTTGTTATGACATAGAGAGAAGGTGGTGTTTGCTATTGAGTCAGCTTTTTAGGCTCCGTTAATTCCTTCTTCCATTACATGACCCTGGTGATAATATAAGAGAAGACACATTTGTGAATGAGTAGCAGGTAGTATTAATGCAGGAGTCTTTCAGCTAAAGAATTCCACTTTGCAGAGTTCCATACAGAATTCTCCTAGGATTGTCAGGGCTCTAGCAAAGGATAGTATATTTAGGTTTGAATGCGACAATATTTAGCAGTCCTGTTCAAGTTTCAGTAGCTTTCAGAAGAAAGGGATAACAGTTTGTGTTCCAGAGGTGGTGTCATATAGGTCAAGAAGAAATTATTGTTTCTGAGTATTTTATAATTACCAGGTAATTAGAAATCATGAGGTATCAGAAACCACTCACCATGAAGTCTGGGAATTGCTGTATAGTTATATTTTATGTTTTTAATATCTAGACTATCAGAGGTTAACTTCCTGACTTCCCTCTTTCCCATGAACTGTCTAGGCCCAGAGGTTGAGTTTTTACAAACAGGCCTCCCTTTAATCTGGTGATCTGGTTTTTACTGTGTGGTCCTAAAGATGAAAAGCAGAAGGGTGAAAGGAAGAGAAAAATGCTTCAGTTCAGGTCTAGGGGCCCCTTCCTAAATCTCTCCCTGAGCCAGGACCATAAATCTGGTTTGGCGTCTGCTGGTCCTCAACTCCTCCTATTACCCATTTAAAAAGCACTGTCTAATTGGACACAGAGCCTCATGATTTTACCTTCTCATCTCTAAATCATTTAAGCTCCACAGGGAGATGTCAGTTCCAGCTTTCCAGTTGACCATTGAAAGGCTGTGATGACGTCCTAGAACAGCACTGATGATGGCGTCTGTAACCCTTTCTGCTGGTCAGTTAACCTGCCCAGAGTGGCTACCTGGATTGTAAGACCCAAAGTCCTGGTTATTTATTGTGTACGATCGTTATTTCTTTGACTCTCACAGTGACTTGAGCAGGGCTCAGCACGGAAGGCTTCTTTCTGCCCCACGTGTTGGCATCTGGGGCTGGAGAATCCACTTCTGAGCTGGCTGGCTTGCATGGCTGGTAAGTTGGCAGTAGCTTTGGCCTGAGAGCTTGGCTGGGAACCTCTGTACCTCTCCCCACAGGGCTGCTGGAGCTTCCTTATTAGAGCGTGAAAACTAGCGTCCAAGCACAAGGACTTCAAAACACAGGAAGTCAGAGCTCCCAGTCTGTGAAGGCCTGGACCCCGACGTCAGGGCATCGTCACTTCTGTCACGTTGTGTTGTCAAGCACAGAGTCCTCCCAGGTCCAGGGGGAGGGGCCGTAGAGTGCCCTTCTTGGCGGAAAAAGTGTTAGTCTGTGGCTGTCTTTTTAACTACCACACCCATTCGTTGTTGGCTCAGATAAACTCATCAGCCTTATTTCAGGATCAGTGAAGAGCAGTGGATGCTGCCTTCTGCTCACAGTTTTTGAAAAACCTAGAATAAAGATCAGTCGTGACCATCTATACGAGTAGAATCAGGAATAGCTTTGGGAAAAAGTTGCCATGGTGATCGTACATAGTTTCTGTCTTCCCCATGGGGATTGAGCTTGTTCCTTAGGAAAAATAGGGCAAAGAAGTTTATCCCCCTGAAATTTGGGGCTAAACAATCATAACATCAGGAGTTTTTGGCAAACTTTTTCTGTAAGGGGCCAGATAACACTTTAGGCTTCATGGGCCCATAGCAGCTCTGTTGCTGTTGCATCTTACTGTTCTGTGGGTTAGAAATCCATCATGGGTCAGTGTTCCTTCTGGAGGCTCTAGGGCAGGATCCATCCATTGCTTTCCCAGCTCTTAGAGGCTGCCTGCTTTCCTTGGCACTTGGCCCATTCTTCCATCTTCAGGGCCAGCCACATAGCACATCTCTGACCCTGCTTCGGCCCTCAGATCTCTCTCTGACCTCTCTCCCTCTGCCATCTTTAAGGGCTCTTGTGATCACACTGGGCCAACTAGAATAGTCTAGGATAATCTCTCTTGTTTTCAGGTGACCTGACTAGTAGGCTTAATTCCACCTGCCAGTTTGCTTCTCCTTTGCCCTGTAAATGAACATATTCGAAGGTTCTGGGGATTGGGACATTGATGTCTTTGGGAGGCCACCATTCTGCCCACCACGCTATTCTCAGCTCACGGGCTGTAGATTGTCAGCCTCTGAGCTATAATACCGGGATTTCCCAATCAACTTCACCTCACATTTGATGCAATGTTCACAAAGGAATTACCTTTAGCTCCTTAGTACTTGAGCTCGAGAGGAGTACACTGTACTCTGTCACATGCTCATCCTGAGGCTGGCATTGTACCTTTTCCATCCATGGCAGAGCACAGAGTATGTGGGAGGCTGACCCACTATGATCAAAACTGTTTCCAGATCACGTCAAACTGAAAAATGGCATTTTTATCTTCTAATTATTTTACTTGAAGTTGGATAGAAGCTTCGTTGGTTCAGATAGCTTACTATATGGTATTCCAAATACCATTTATATTTCCATTTTCTTTAGAAATAATCAGCTCTTCCAATGCTATTGGGTATAATTGGCTTCTGATCGCAAGAGAAAGGGCACAGCTAATTGTATATGTTTGCCAGTGTTGTATTGACTCATTCTCTTGTTGAACCCCCAGAATCCTACACTTGGAACTTCCTGGCAGGCAATTTTCAAAGAGTTAAGCTCCTGTTTGCTTTTTTCAAGACACTACCAGAGGGTGTCCATCAGCAAAACCAGCAAGTGCACCAAGAAAGGGTACAGAGAGCGGGAAATCAAGGGCAGGAGACAAGGGCAGGGAATCCCCAGGAGGCAGCTGTGCACA
Source organism: Capra hircus (assembly GCF_001704415.2). Classification (NCBI taxonomy): domain Eukaryota; kingdom Metazoa; phylum Chordata; class Mammalia; order Artiodactyla; family Bovidae; genus Capra; species Capra hircus. Next base: position 50,755,629 of record NW_017189516.1, on the reverse strand, counting down.
GGGAGGAAGAGAACCCTGGTCAGCTAGCTGGGGGGCGAGCCTTGAGCAGGCCGCGGAATAGAAGTCACGCTTGAGGCCTTGACCTTGACATTGTGGGGTTTCGTTTGTTAGCTCAGTGTTGAGGCTGCCATTTGAATTGGAAAACTTAGTAGATGAAGAGGTAGGATCACTTCCTCCAAGGTGAACAACCCACCCCCCAAAATTGTGTAGAGAAAGGCACCGTGAACTTGGTTTTCAGTTTACTGTATGGCTTGGCTCTGAATGGCACCGACACAGTTAAAATGCAGCCCTCAGATTTGGTTGGCAGGTAACTGATCTGTGCTAGGAGGATGGCAACATGAGATGGGAGGGCTGCGCTTGATGCAGGGGGTGGGATGGGGAGGGGACAAGTCAGTCCTCATGGTCTGGAGTGAGAAGTCAACCCGTGATGCCTAAAATGAAAAATCCAGATGAAGCAATCCAAGCATTAGTGAGGGTCTTTGAAGATAAATATGTCAAAACCACATCAAGAGATGAAATTGGCTGCCTCTGGGCTTATTTTATTTGCTATAAGCCTTACAGAATGGTTGGAATTTTTAAAGCAATGTATACATGTAACAGTAATGAAAGTAAAAAACTAGAATACAGCCAAAAAAGAATTAACGTAACAGGCCAGAGACAGTTTCTAAAGAGCATATTAGAGTCCCTCGTATATGAAAAAGGCCCCTTTATAGGATGACCCTTGGCTGGCTTCTGGGAACTGAGTTTGCGCAGTTTCCCCCATTGCCCATGGGAAAGGGTCCCTGCTGAACAGTGAACCATGTGGTTAACACAGTCCCTGGCCCCCAAGAAAACCCAAGGCAATGGAGTCTCCGATGAGCTTCCCGGGGCGACAGGGCTTCCCCTATGATTGTGTTGTCACAGCTGGTCGCTGGGGGAGTTCACATGTCCTCTGCAACTCTACTCAGGTAAGAAGTGTTGGAAGCTTGTGCCTAATCTGCCCAGACCTTGCCTGTGTGCCTCTTCCCTTTCGCTGACTTTGCTCTGTCTCCTCTCAGTGGAAGATGCTCTACCTGCAAGGACCACCGCCTGCTGAGTACTCGCGAATCGCAACCCTTAGGGGTGGTCCCAGGGAGGCTTAGCTATTAACAGTGGCACCTTCCTTTCCCTAGCGTGGAGATTGGCGAAAGTGTGAGAGGGGAAGATGTGTACATCATCCAGAGTGGCTGTGGCGAGATCAACGACAACCTGATGGAACTACTCATCATGATCAACGCCTGCAAGATTGCGTCGTCCTCCAGGGTGACCGCTGTGATCCCGTGCTTCCCCTACGCCCGGCAAGACAAGAAGGACAAGGTATGCGTGCAGGACAGCTGCTGGAGGAACCGGCTCCGGCTTGATGGCTGCGTTTATTTTCTCACTTCATACCTCCGACTCCCTGGGAAATGTTGGCCTTCTACTGTCGTGATGGAGTAAACATGCTTTCTTGCCCTTATCCAAGGTTTATCTTTGAATCAGTCGTCATGTTTGTTGATATAGAAACAGGTTAAAAGTATTTTTGCAGGTCTGAAAATACTCTTACTATAGTCTTTGTGATGAAACTGGTGTGTGTCTTTGTGGTGGGGTGTAGAACTAAACACATACACACACACACACTCTCTGGCGAGTGTAAAACGCTGATGGAGTCCCAGGCAGACCCCTGGATTGTATCCATGTCAGCATCCCGGTTTTGATTTCCTCCCTTAGGGCTGCAAAATGTCACCATGAAAAGCTGGGGTAAGGACGCACCATCTCAGCACTGTTTCCTACAGCTGTGTGGGAATCCTCAGTTCTCTCAGGATACCAAGTTAAATTTACACCAGTATCCTTTTTAACCCCCCCACAGGAATGAAGTTGGTATTGTTGAATTATCCTTTTTGCAACACTGGCATTGTAGGAGGCCCTGTGAGGTTGTAGAAAAAACTGAAGAAGATATGGTCTCTGCCCTCAAGAAAAATCAGGGAAGGTGGAGGGGAACTCGAGAAGGGATCTTATTACTCTGCTAGGGCTGCTGAAATAAACTGGAAGGCTTAGAATGATGGAAATGTGCACCCTCATCGTCCTAGAGGCCAAATGTCAGAGGTCAAGGTGCCAGCAGGCTGCACTCCCTCTGAAGACACCAGGGGGAGCCTTCTTTGCCTCTTCCGTTTCTGCGGGCTGCTGGCATTCCTTGGTGTCTGGTAGCGTCATCGCCATCCCAGCTCGTCTTCACATGGCCACCTTCCCGTGTCTGTGTGTCCTTTCCTCTTTTATAAAAGGATAGTCATTGGATTTAGGGAGCCCCCTAATCCAGAATGATCTCATCTTGATCGCTGTCTTCCTTTGAAATCAAATTGCAAAGACTTGATTTCCAAATGGGGTCAGAGTCTGAGGTTCTGGGTGAATGTGAGTTTGGGGGTTACCGTTCAACCTTCTATGGGAACAACACTTAAGCTGTTGCCCTCCTTGTGTTTTATGAATAGATGGTCAGTTCCAAGTGAATCCTTTTAGTTCATCAGCCACACTGTTGTCCTGTGATGGGATAACTAGTTATGAGAGAAACTCTTCAGTGCACCTCCATTTGTTTCCAGAATTGATTTTCTGAAACAATGCAAATTTCTCAACAGTACATAAGATTCCCCTCATGTGAAAAAAGTCTGTTTATAAATATGGATTCCTGTAGCAAGGTCCCTGTAAATTTTAATGTCAACTCCTTCAGGTGTGGTTTCCAGACTCTGCTGAACACAGCTTAGTCAGTAAATTGCCCACTAAAAATTTGATCTCCAGAACTCCATTCTGCACTTGAAATGTGACTTAGCATATATGTTAGAAAGGGTCAGCAAGCTTTTCCTGTGAAGTTCTGCATGGTCTCTGTGGTAACTACCAAGCTCTAGTTTTATGCCAGAGACAGGATGTAAATGAATGGACCTGGCTGTGTGTCTGTAAAACATTTATTTATGGACATTGAACAGCAGGTAATTGCCATTGCCATGAAATATTGGAGTGTGTGTAGTATGTGGGGAGGGGTGTGTGTGTGTGTGTGTGTCTTTCACTTTGTGACTTGGCTTTAGGGGATGTGTAGGTCTCATCTGTTCCGGTGAGGCATATGACCTCCCACGTATCATTTGTCAAGCTGCTTTTATTCCAGACTTGATTTGCAAGTTTTATGTTCGTTTTTAGCTGCTAAATTTAAATTGATTTCTTTTGTTCCCTCAGTGTAATCTGTTGTCCTAGCTCTTCCTCCCATTTGTGCGTTTCCATGGGATTATTCAGCATCTTCATTCTTATCTGTGTCCTAGAGAAGCTAATATTCTGCTACCATCTCTCTTCTACATAACAGGAGGTTTAGTAAATTCTGTATTCTGCCATTTGTCATCAGATTTTCCTTTTATTTCTAGTAGCCTTTGCACTTGACACTAAGATATTTGATACATTACTGCTTTTTCAGTAAATTACTCCTTTTATTATTACTTGGCCACCTCCCACTGTGTTAACAGTTTGGAACCCTAGCTGGTTTTTTGGTTTTTCGCTTTCTGTTTTTTACCCTAACTTTCTTTTTTAACTGATACAAATGCTGAGACACCTGCATTTTTTGTTTGCAAGTATCTGATTGGCAGTTACCTCTTGTTCCAAGATTGTATTTTCAAACTTTGTTTCTTCCATTTGATCATCATGATATAGAGACACCAGCAGGGTCTGTGTGGCTGATCGCCTGCTCCCACAGGGGGTGTGAGGTCACTCCTGGCCTCTGGCCTCCACTTGCCATCATGCTGGCAAAGAGCCCTCCAGAGCCCCTAGTGGGCTTAACTATCCCCTGAATCTGCTTTGTCCGACTGTCTCTTGATCCAGCTTCCATTGTTGGACATTTAGATGGGTTTTCTTGTGGAGGCCATTTTGAACACCAGTTTCTTTCCTTTCTTTCACTGTTACTTAGTCACTTTGCTGTCGGTACATTTCTTGGAAACAAAATGGTGGGCACTTTTCTTTTTTACCTCAATCAGACAATCCCACGACTTTCTGAACTTAACCACTGGTAGAAGAGACAAAGTGATCACTGTCAGCAACACAGAAGCAAGGCCACGATAGCAGTTGAGAGTTGACACCAGTAGTAGTAGAAGGAACCCAGAATTCAGAAATGGTACGCTGTATTGTTGGAGAAAAACTGATAGCAAAAAAGGAATCACAGAGGGCTGTTTTTCAAAATTTTCAAAGTTATGATCTATTTTCAATGATCACATTGTTTCTTTTGATTTCTTAACTGGAAAAATTGAGGACAGTTGTGCTGACACAAATTCTATAATCTTGTCCATTTTTAAAGCTTGTGAAGTTTACGCTTTTTATCAGCAGCTAATATGCTGAATGAAATCTGGACTCTCTGGAGAATCTTTGTCCAGACTGGTCTGGCTCACAAAATATTTGATTTTTAACCATTTTTCATTAGAGGAGTCAACCGTTTTATTTGCAGTGGCTGTACCTTGACTACCTTTGTTGAAATGCCATACTAATGTTTTCTCTTTCTTGGCCATAAAGTCAGTTAAAACTTGTGAATCATTTTTCTTGCAGAATGCAGTTGGGTGTTAAGGCAAATTGTGAAAGATGGTCTGAAAATTAACTTCTAAAACAGAGTTTGAAGGAGAGCAGAAAGTATGGATTTAGAAATTGCTCCTGTGCTCTAGCTCTCAGAAGTAAGAATGGCTTGATGCCGTGGAGGGACAGAGGAAGGAAGTTGATCAGCATAGTGAATCGCATTCCCAGCGATGGATTTGTTCTTTTACTTACCCTGGAATTTTGTTAGACTAAATAACTCTCTCAGTCAGTGAGGTGAATGACTAAGCCTTGGAAACTCGGTGTTCTAGAGATCCTGTTATGAAATATTTATTGAAGAACTGTCATATGCAAGGTACAGAGCTGGGGTTGCAGGTGATGCAGAAATCTCCAAAACCAATCCTTTGCACTTGAGGGACACATAGTCTAGTTGTGAACTATGCGTTCTACGTAAACTATCTTCTGATGTCCATCTTTAAGCAGGTGGCTTATGGTGGTCCCATGTGGTGGGGGCCAAATGCTGTGTCCCTTTATAACAGACAGATCATTCCTCTCTGGAATTGTCCAAGTGCCTTAAAGTTTGGAGACTGGAACCAGATCTGGAGGATCAGACATACAGGGTCTGCAGAGATGGGGGCAGATTAAGGGTAAAGTGGGAGTGTGGGTGTAGACAGCAAGGCTTACAGTGTTCTCCAGAAGAGAGAGAGAGGGGGCCCAGAGCCCATTCTGGGGAGGACCCCTTCTTCAGGCTGAGGGTGCAGGACAGACCACTTCTAAGTAGCTAGAGCCACACTGGCGGGAGGGCTTTTTATCTCGAGGACAGTGTGGAACAGAGCAGGGGGGTTACATGATGAAAAAACCTGAGTGAGTTGAGCAGGTTGAATGATTCACAAAAAATTAGAAAACTATTTCCCCATCATCTCACTTTCTGGAAACATTTACTGTTAACATTTGGGATGTTTCCTCTCATTCTTTGTGTGTGAAAAAAAAAAGTGTGTATGGGAGGGGTGTGAATTATCGTAAAATATAGTTTGTTTTTTTAGAAAAGAATGACACTAGAGAAAATAAAAATAATCGGTTCACATTTTGATTTAATTCCTGTGTATGTTTTTACAGAAATATGCTGTGTGCGTGTCTATGTATGTTTTTACAGAAATATACTGTGTGCGTGTCTGTGTATTTAACAGAGATCATTTATTACTATTTTGAATGAAATCTTTGTTTTCAGCTTTGAGATATAATTGAAACTTACATAACATAGCATTGTAAGTTTGAATTAAATCTTCTGTTAAGCTTACATTTTCTTTTTTGTTGTATGTAGGAATGCTTGGTTTATAGCAAAGTACTGAACTCTTTCCGTAGGCCTAATCATGCCTGTATAGTCCCTTGGATTGTTTTGATGTGGGCAGAGTTCATGTCCATCACTTATGGTGTGGCAGCTAAAGCTATGAAGAACTTAGCTACCTTCAAGAAGATACAGTGTCACACTGCGGTCTGTTTCTCTAAATATCGGCTGATCCATCACCTTAAGCTGTTCTTTCTTCCTTCTGGTTGTTGTTGAATTCGTAACAGCCTTTGCTCCTAGCTGTAGTGCAGAAACTCAGCTTTCAGGACTGGCCTTTGGGGCTCTGAAGGTGTAGCCCTGCCTCCCTTCAGGTATCCCCTTGCGCTGCATCCTGGCCCACAGGTAGCCACACTAGGCTCTGTCCGTCCCTGGATGTGAGTGACCTCTCAGCCTCCATGACGTCACATGGGTTCTTTCTGCACCGCTAGTCTCCATCTCTGCTGGCCTCGCCTTAAGAAGCACTTTCCTGTACAGCCGTGGTGGATTATGTTGATGTATGGCAAAACCAATACAATATTGTAAAGTAATTAGCCTCCAATTAAAATAAATAAATTTATATTAAAAATTTAAAAAAATTAAAATTGCTCAGTTGTGAACTTAAAAAAAAAAAAAGCAGCACTTTCCTTAGAGGGGCCTCTGACAACTAATGTCTGTTGACTTCTTGTCCTTCATGCTGTTGTCTGTCTCTGTCTCTCTGTCTCCCTCTCACTTTCTCTCTCAGTACCTTTTATTCTACCTAGTTGTCACAATTGGAATTACATAAATTGTGATATTATGTGTATTTATCTTTAATTATTTGCTTCTTTGATATTTGTTTTCTGTATCCAGTGTCAGGCACACTGTCTCCCAATAGTAAATAATTAGTATTTGGTGAACAAAACTGGGATGAGTCTCTTTTGCTGTTATAACCTATAACTTTTTTTATTAAATAATTTAAATTTCTTAGTTCAAATTATTGAGGAATTAAATTATTAATGTTACTTCTCTTCACGTGTAATAACCCATCTGTGATCCATCTTTCTCCTGTAGATCTCAGTGGGAGAAATCTGGATGTCGCCATCTCTCCCTTATTATAAAAGTTGTGCCTTTGTATTTTAGAGTCGTGCTCCGATTTCAGCAAAGCTTGTGGCCAATATGCTCTCTGTTGCTGGAGCGGATCACATCATCACCATGGACCTGCATGCCTCTCAGATCCAGGTTCCAGCATTTTCTTTGTTCTTGGTTATAGTGAAGGCTTAATGCAAGTGGTTAAATCCTAACTCTCTGTTAGGTTAGTTTTCAGAGGAGGTAACACTACTTGTGTTTTTAAGTTTGTATATGGCGACTGTCTGGGATTTTCTTCTTTTTTACTGAACTTAGATAATTTAACATTGATATTGCCTGTCTCCACCACCACCTTGCCTCCACTCACTTTTGGAGGAGCGGGAATGGCTTCTTGGTAGTAAACTCTGTAATTCTACCTCAACTTCTGCCAATAATTCGAATGGGAGAGTTGTTAAGATTTTCAATACTCTTCATAACTTAGTTCCTTCATCTATAAAATAGGCCAAATTACAGTATGCCTGCCCTGTAGTACAGTGGGCTGTGAATTATTTGGCTTACAATGGGATGCCTAAGATTGGCTTTAAGCAAATCTTTCCCCCACTGATCTACAAAGCCAGTCTCCTCTCTTAGAATAGAGGTGATCATAAGGTAATAGACCGTGTCCCCAAAGATGCCAGCTGAACTGAAATCTGCTTCTGGAACATATCTGTCTTTTGATTTAATTCCATTTGAATTAAGAAAAGGGAGTCTGTGCAGACATAAAAAAGAAACTTACAGTTACCAAAGGGAAGATGTGGAGGGAAGGATAAAATATAAAATAGATACACAACAAGAACCCACTGTATAGCACAGGGAACTATATTCAGCATCTTGCAGTAACATATAACAGAAGAGAATCTTAGAATATATATAAATATGTCTGAATCACTTTGCTGTATACCTGAAACTAACACAGCATTGTCAATCAACTATACTTCAGTTACAAAAACATTTTTAAAAAAGAAATACAATGTATACTTCAGTTGAAAAAAATATTTTTAAAAAGAAGTAAAAGGGGAATCTGTTGAAAAGGCTTCTTTTGAATAAAAAATTCTAATTTTATTTCATGGCAGAGAAGATCTTTTTTAAAAAGCTCTGTTATAACATGACACCCACTTCTCCCCTTAGGGCTTCTTTGATATCCCCGTGGATAACTTGTACGCAGAACCTGCGGTCCTGCAGTGGATTCGGGAGAACATCACCGACTGGAAAAATTGTATCATTGTTTCACCTGACGCCGGGGGCGCCAAAAGGTATTGCACAGGCTCAGGTGGTACGAGGCAGGTTTCTGGGTTTGCTAACTGCTTTTTCCTTGCTGTATGTGTTAGGTAAGGAAGCATGTCTTAAATGACTTACCAGTTTATTTTGCAGATGACCAAGTAAGTAGCCAACAGGCTTCACCTCCAGAGCAGAGAGCTGTCATCTTTAACATTTCATCACTAACGAAAGAAAAAAAAAAAATACACATAAGCATTTATTTTCAGCAAAGAATGTTCTGAGTTTTTAAAAAAAATTTATTTCTGATGACAGAAGCCATGAGCCTAATTGGAAAATAAGGCTTTCACTTCACAACACAACTGACCAAGCTCGGCCTTCTTACTACAAACACTTAGCAATGGAAGCCAAAATAAAACAGTTTTAAAATCCCAGTCCGCAGAGCAGCCCGAGAGAAAGGGAGATGAGTGAGTGAGTGAAAGTAGCTCAGTTGTGTCTGACTCTTTGCAACCCCATGGACTATAGAGTCCATGGAATTCTCCAGTCTAGAATACTGGAGTGGGTAGCTTTTCCCTTCTTAACCCAGGGATCGAACCCAGGTCTCCCGCATGGCAGGTGGATTCTTTACCAGCTGAGCCCCAAGGGAAGCCCAAGAATACTGGTGTGGGTAGCCTATCCCTTCTCTAGCGGATCTTCCCGACCCAGGAATCAAACCAGGGTCTCCTGCATTGCAGGTGGATTCTTTATCAACTGAACTGCCAGGGAAAGGGAGATACCTGTGGCCAAGAAATAAAAAAGGCTGAGAGCTGTGCTCAGGGTGACCTGGGTGATGGATCAGATCCAGGAAGAGACGGGTGGCTCGGCAGAGGCTAGCACCCACAGGGGAGCCTCCGGAGAGAAGGGAGAGGGCAGGGAGAAAGGCGCCACCTACGAGAGCGCCAGCCCAGGGTCTATGCCACGGCTGGATGTGTGGTGGGATTTGCACTTGCACCCTGGTGTGGGGGTCCCAGTGCTGGGAAAATGGACTGCAGGCTGCACAACGGCAGAGGGAGAATTCCACAAGCCCAGCTGTTCAGGAAATACTTCCTGCCAAAGACCACCTCGTGCAATGAAGACCACCTGATGATCCAAGTTAGGAAAGCAAGAGGGTGCAGCCCCCGGAGAGCCTGTGCTTGCAGATGACTGGGCAGCAGGCAGCCCACCTCGTGGGGCACAGAACAGTGCTAGGCTGGAAAAGGAGGATGCTGGCCAGAAACTGGCTTGGCACTGAAAGCACCAGAGCGCAGGCCCACTGAATGGCCTCAGGAAGGGTACTGAGCAGTCAGTAGAGACAGTTGAGGATCAGGGTGAAGGTGGTGGAACGCCGATTCGATAGAGTGCTGTAGTGTGCGCCGAGCCTCCAGACTCGGTTCCCGGATAGAAGTGCAGTTGCTTATCTGGTGGGGAGAGGGCTCTCTACCAGGAAGGGCGAGGTGAAGAGAGCTCCGTCCACAGACTTGTGTGGCCTTGTTTTTTCCCATCCTAGCCCCCTTCCGTTTGTTTTTTTATTTTTGGATGAGGTGAAGTCTTTCCAATAGCATTTGGAAATGCTATTGAAACATGTATCTCCCTTTTTATTTCACACAGATGATAATACGCTGCACATACTTCTTCTCTGTGTTTTTTAAAAACGTGTTCCACCTTAGCAAGCACTCCACAGCTGTGCAGGAGCTCGGCTTTCTTGGTTTTTGTGGCTGGGTAAAATCCCAGGGATGGGGGAGCCTGGTGGGCTGCCATCTATGGGGTTGCACAGAGTCAGACACGACTGAAGCGACTTAGCAGCAGCAGCAGCAGCAGCAGCAGTAGGTCCTTGTGTGTAGGCGTAGGGATTCCTTTGGCCAGTCTCTCATTCCTCTTGAGTTGGTGCTGTTGTTGGTGTTCTTAGGCACGTTCCTGCAGCACGACACTCACTTTCACATTTCCTATACATGTGCAAGTAGTGGAAGTACAAGTGTCCCTAGAACTACTGTCACCAAGTCCAAGAGCATGAGCTATATTTCGGTTTTGATGGACAGGGTCAAAATTGGGTCTTTCAAAGAAGAGAAAACATTGGGATCAGCAGATAAAACTACTGTGTATAAAATAGACAAGCGAGAACCTACTGTATAGCACAGGGAAGTATATGCAATATCTTATAATAAACCATAATAGAAAAGAATCTGAAAAAGTATACATATATACACATATATGCATATATACATATACACACACATATGCATTACTGAATCACTTTGCTGTATACCTGAAACTAACACACCATCGTAAATCAAGCATACTTCAGTTAAGAAGGGAGCGGCCAGTTGGCATTCCCGACTATGCATGACAGTGACTTCGTACACAGGTTCACTCGCTCAGCGCTTGATCAAACTTCTTTTACTTTACAGATCAGCTGAGTGGCACAGAGCATGTCTTCCTGTTAATTCCAGTTGCTGTGCATAAGGTTGAGCGCTCTTTCCAGCATGTTTATTTTTTGTTCGTACCTTTTGCTTGTTCTATCAGCTGGAGGCCTCTTCCTCTGGTTTGTTAGAAGTTCTATGCAGGAAGTGACATCTTTGCTTCTCTGTGTAGCAAATAATTCTCCAAGTTTTTCACTTCTTGTTGTGTTTTTCTTCTCTGCAAGACTCTTAAAACATTCTTATGTAGTCATATTTATCTCTTTTTCAAATTATGGCTTCTGGGTTTATGAAAGATTCACCCTTAACATTTTTCCTCTCCTCTGATTTTACATATTTTAAGGGTTGCTTTTTTCCTTGTTAATATTTTGATTTTTCTTCCATCTGAAACATGTTTTGGAATAAACAGTGAATGAAGAATCCAAGTTCCCCTGTCCCCAGCTATCTAGATTGTCCCCAAACTGTTAAGTAATCAATTCTTCTCCCTTTGACTTGAAGTACCATCTTTTATGATATGCCAAGTTCCCTCATGTACTTGCTAACCCCTGCTAAAAAAAGAATAATAACAGAATCAGCTAGCTAGGCCAGCAGCAAGATGTTGTTTTTGTTCAGAGCCCCTTCAGATCAGTTCCACTCAGACTACCCTACTGCTCCCTCTCTGCCGGGAAAGGCAAACTTTTTAAGGGCATGCATTTCGGAGTTCTTGTCACCTCTGTCTTTTCCCTTAAATTTTTGCTACACATCTCGCATATCCTGGAGTAAGCTGTTCCCCAACCAACAAAATAGCCTCGCAAGTAACACATGATACCTGCAGTTGACATTATCTGTGACTTCTTTGCTGGATGTGATTAGTTGTTTTTCACACACAGATAAAAATAGGTGTCTGAGAAATTGGGACTTGTTGCTGTAGAAAAAACTTTGAAGCTTCATTTGTTCCAGGTAAAACTTAATATCACCACAAGAGGTCACTTGTGGGTAGTCTTTGAAGCTGAGAAAAAATACACCTTAGGAAGGAAGCACGCCACTGTTGAGATGGTCAATATTCACATAAAACTGATTCGGGAAGTTGGTGCAACTAATTCAGATTTGCCTTTTTTTTTTCTTTTTCTTTGGTAAAGACTGTAATGGTGTATCCAGAAGAAATAGAAATCAAACTATGTATTTTTGTTGTTGTTATTCTAGCTTTTTCCACCTGAGATTTCTGTATGATACCCTGTCTCAACAACCGTATGTTAGGAATAGGCAGTAAGTCACAGTTGTACACCTGGAAGAGAAGCGTTGGAACCTGTGGAGAAATAGAGATATTGTCGCAACCCTGGAGCTTTTTTGCAGGAATAGTTTCCCTGATTGTCTGCTTCTGATGTTACCATTGGGTACCTGAAGTGGCTGGGGCTCCCCACTCATATTCCATGCCTTCCTCTGTCCCCCTGACGCCCACCCTACCCACCAAACTGCATAGCTCAGCTTCCTTCCCACTCAGGCCGCTGCGCCCCCTGCTGGTGTATTTATTCGCTGGCTCAGGAGAGCAGATCACCTGGCAGACATGTGAATACAGGTGATGCCACCTTCAGCCCACGTGGTGGCGCGTCCTCGTGTGAGGCTGTGGACCTGGGCCCTGCCGTACCGAGGTCTTCCTGATCCTTACATAGAAACAAAATTTTAATATATATGCTCATACGTAAGGTGTTCAAGAGGCTTTTCTTGGCAAAATCTGTCTTATGTTCTGAGAAACTAGCTTTCCTTAATTGGAGTTTAAAGGGCATATCTTTTATGAAATTGGCATGCAGAGAGTAGTATATGTTTTAAGGCGATTACGGGGCAAAATTTTTGTCAGCGTTCAAATTCTATTAGGTATACATACCTCTATGTATATAATATGTATAACTTTTTCTACCACAGTTAAAAATGATACCAGTTGTTGAATGTTCTCAGAAACAAGCAGGGGTAACCCCTGGTACACAGTCCCCTTGTTCTATCAGCTGCTGTCCTCTTGGCCCCAGAAAGTGGGTTCTTCTCAATGATTTGGTCAGGCTCTACTTGGTCACCATTTTGGTACCAGGGCTTAAGCATCCAGAGGTTGTATCCTCTAGTCACTGCATACTAAATTGGGTTGTGTCTGAGTCTGTGTTTTGGTCCTTCAAAAAATTTTTTTTCAGCTGCATTGCATAATAAGAGACTGTCATTTTAAGAAGTGAAACAGGATATTTCATGTTCCCTTATGTCAGTGGGATTATTTTATGCTAAGTTTCATCATTGAAGTCTATTCTTCACAGGAAAAATGTAGAATGTCCCGGGCTCAGCAGCAAGCCTAGCCTGCCAACTTCTCCTTTAGCCAGTTCAGGCCTTTCAGGGCTGATGACTGAGCATTTGCTGTAGATGGGCAGAGGCCTGGACTGCGATTACAATCTCAGAGGCCTCAAGTGCAGCCAAGCCCTTTGTCATAAGCCTGCAGCTTACGTGGCTTCGCTAAACAAGACTTTGTCCCTCATGGCTGCTCCCCAAACTAAGCAGTTAGTAGTTTCTAAATAATTTACTTTCATTCGGGCCTCTGACTTTAAAAGATGCCCGTAAACACCAACCTGTTGAGTGTCAGGAGTTTTAGACCGTGGTCAAGGTGCCCTGGCTTTCTTCCCCAGCTGCCCCCAGGCACAAGGCCGTGTCCTGGCACATTCCTCCCTGTCGGTTGCTTAACACATACCCCACACCAGTCCCAGCTTTTCAGGCAAGGCCTGATTCCTGCATTATCTTGAGTGGGGCTGGTTACAATAGTCCTAAAATACAGCTGTGAAGAGCACAGTCTTTTTTGTTTTGGCAATATTTGACACATCTATGTTTTTTTTTTCTTTCTTATTTTGTAAACTGAGAGTTTTCTAACGTAATTTTGGGAATGTGTTTTCAGACTTCAGGTGTAATTCTTTTCCTTCTTTTCCCTATGTATCTTTTTAACTTTAAATTTTATGTTGGAGTATAGTTGGCTAACAGTGTTGTGTTGGTTTCAGGCGTACAGGAAAGTGATTCAGTTATTTATTTACACGTTTCTATTCTTTCTCAAGTTCTCTTCCCATTTAGTTTGTTGCATAATATTGAGCAGAGTTCCCTATGCTATACAGTAGATCCTTGTTGGTCATCCATTTTACATACACCAGTGTATATGTGTCCACCCCAAACTTCCTAACTATCCCTTCTTCCCAGCCTCCCCCCAACCCCCCGCAATAACCAGAAGTCTGTGTTCACTAAGTCTGTGTTTGTATATGTCTTTGAGCAGGGTCACGTCAATTGCGGACAGGTTGAACGTGGAGTTTGCACTGATTCACAAGGAGAGGAAGAAGGCGAATGAAGTGGACCGGATGGTCCTGGTGGGCGACGTGAAGGACCGTGTGGCCATCCTTGTGGATGACATGGCCGACACCTGTGGCACCATCTGCCATGCTGCGGACAAGTATGGGGGTGCTTCCGGACCCTTCAGGAGAGTGCTAGGCCATCTCATGAAGAAAAGAGAAGCATCAGCTGCTAAAAACCAGGCTCCATCCTCCTAATTATTACTGATTGCTTAGTAGTGGATTTTCAGACCGAAGTTAATTTCTAGGCCCATTTCTTTTTGTCTTGGTAGGGAAAAAACCATGATCCTTTATGGCCCAGTGTTCCTTTTCAAGGTTTTACTTGCAGTGTATTTTTTAAAAAGTTCAGAGAAGCTGCTTCTGAAACTGAGCACAGAGGGGAAAAGATAGTCTTTCGGCCTCTTCAGGCCCTCCCTTCCTTGTGCTCGGTTTCACTCCAGCTTTCTCAGCTGTGGGCTTCCAGAGACTTAGAGCTGGGCTATCCTACCTAGGAGCCTCTGCCCATCTGTGCATGGCTGCAGAATGCATGGACTGTGATGTGCTGGGAGGGCACAGTGCACAGCAGGTTTCTAAGACAGAGCAAAACTAAGAGTATAGAATAGCTCACCTTTTTGTATTGATTGTATGTCAACATGTGACGTTTTGGCTTTGCTCTTTTAAACCTGGGCAGTTTTGTTTCCTGGGAGACATTTGACAATGTTGGGAGACATTTTTGGTTGTGACAACTGACGGGAGGGGTGTTGCTATTGGGTAGAGGCCAGGGATGTGTGCTTCACAACAAAGAATTGTCTGGGCCCAAAGCCAAGAGTGATAATCCCTGATGTAAGGAAATACAAAGTGTTTGGTCAGCACATAGCTTAAAAGATCATGTTTTCGACTAATAAATGTGAGTGAAATTGGTTTCATGTTTTCCTATATGGAACACACTGTTGCTTCTAAATTCACACAAAGGGGAGAATGTTTCAAGAATATTTGTGTGCACTTGACTTTTTTATCTTTTATTTTATAGACTACTCTCAGCTGGAGCCACCAAAGTGTATGCTATCCTTACCCATGGGATCTTCTCTGGGCCAGCTATTTCCAGAATAAATAATGCTGCCTTTGAGGCTGTTGTTGTGACAAACACTATTCCCCAAGAGGACAAGATGAAACACTGCTCCAAGATTCAGGTACTGGCTATACTGCTGGCAGAGCCATGCAATGAGACACTTAGCTCACATCTCGAAAAATAGCATTGCATCTTGCATGTGTGACCCCTTGCTAAGGCAGATGTTGGCAGAGGTTATAGCTTCCTGTAATGGGAAGGTCTGATACATGTCAGATATCTGGGAAAAGCTGGGGTCAGCAGAGGTCAAAGTTATAAATAGTAAGTGAATAAAGCCACAGTAAAGACCATTAAGAAACAGACTGTGCTACAGCTAAACAGAATTACCATGTGATCCACCAGGTCTGCCTCTAGGATTATTCCCCTGAATCTGAAAATGGGTGTTCAGCAAAACCTTGTACACAAACATTCATAGCAGGCCCTAGTTGCAGTAGTCAAAAGGTGGAAATGACCAAACTGACCACCGCCAGTTGAGTGGGTAACCAAAATGTGGTCTCTTCATACAGTGAAACATTCCTTGGTCTTAAAAAGGAAGGAAATTCTGACACATGCAGTAACATGGATGAACCTTGAAAATGGTATGCTAAATGAAAGAAGCCAGTCCAAAAGGACAAATGCTGTGTGATATTTAAACTAGATTCCACTTAACCTGAGGGCCCTAGAGTAGTCAGATGCATAGAAAGGGGAAGTAGAGTGGTGGTTGCCAGGAGTGGCATTAGGGAGTTAGTGTTTAATGGGTGCAAGGTTTCTGTTTGAAATGATAAGGCTGTACCAAGGGTTTACTCCTAGCCCTCCTGACTTGGGGGCCCCCAGAGAGGTGGCAATGATTGCTGTATACCAGTTGGCTTGAAATAAGTCAAAGGGTTTGAATTCTTGTTTGGCCTCTGTACCTTGGTGAACCTTGGCAAGTCCTTTCATTGCCGGAAGCCTCCATTCCCATCATTAGAGCATGAAGATGGATCAGAGCGATCTGCCTTGTGATTTTTCATCTATCAGAGAGCAATGCAGTTCATTTGGCCCCAGGAGATTTGTTTGAAAATGGTCAAAATAGCTTTGCCTTAGATTTTCATGTCTGATTCTCAGTAGCTGAGAGTCAGTAAATTAAGGCCCGCAGGCCCAATCCAGCCCACTGTCTGCTTTTCTAAATAAAGTTTTATTGTAACACAGCCATGCCTATGCATTTATGCATTGTCTGCTGCTGCTGCTGCTAAGTCACTTCAGTCGTGTCCAACTCTGTGTAACCCCATAGACGGCAGCCCACCAGGCTCTGCCATCCCTGGGATTCTCCAGGCAAGAACACTGGAGTGGGTTGCCATTTCCTTCTCCAATGCATGAAAGTGAAAAGTGAAAGTGAAGTCGCTAGTCCTGTCCGACTCTAGCGACTCCATGGACTTCAGCCCACCAGGCTCCTCCGCCCATGGGAGTTTCCAGGCAAGAGTACTGGAGTGGGGTGCCATTGCCTTCCCCATTGTCTATGGCTGTTCTAATGCTGACCTTGAAGTTAGGTGATTACAGCTGTATTGTTAGATGCTATAGTATCTGTGTTTTCAGAAACCGAGAGACAAAAATCTTCCATGTGATGATTGAGTAAAAATAATTTAAAAACAACAAACACCCGAAGAAAAGGATGTCTCTGGTTAACAGCAGCCCTGAACAGCCTTTGAAGTATCTACACTGAAAAATCTCACTTCCAGGATCCCTCACCCAGGATCGTACTCTGAAGACAGGCACAAACTGTCCTCTCAGAAGACGTGCATGTGGGGTGGGAGTTTACTAGTAGCACATCTTATGTGCTGGAGAAAGCTTTTCTAGGCTTTCTGGCTTCTACATTTCTAATTAAACGTCACTGAGATGTCCCACTTTCCTCTCCCCTTGTCTGTCTTTTCATTGGTGTTTAGGTTATTGACATTTCGATGATCTTGGCTGAAGCGATCCGAAGGACCCACAACGGTGAATCTGTGTCTTACCTGTTCAGCCATGTCCCACTGTAAAGATGTGAGGTGTGGAGCAAGCCTGCTCTGGCTTCTAACTTGCGTACATTTGTCTGATTTTTTTAGCTTTGGGACTGAGCAGTTATGTTAATGCAAAAACATCAGGTCTGTGTATACTCCAAGGCCACTGTTTTCCCCCTCTTAAAGATTTCGACCATTTATTTTCACTTTAGTGGGGAGGGCAGTGGTTATTTGATCTTTTAAGTGAACAATCTTAAAGGAGAGATGTTTTTGTTACCTTGACTTGTTCTGATAAGTGACCTTTTTCTCCCCCCTTTGTTCTGTCAGTACTTTGAGGCCGCAACTTTCAAGTTTATAATTTCATTGTGGAAGTTCATAGTTTAAGAATTTCGGGGCTACCAAAGGTCACTTCAGATTAAAGCCTTTTTGTAAATATAAAATGATAATGTCTATGGACATTTGGGTGAAACCCTGTAGAAAATTAGTCTTTCACTTTTGAGTGAACCTTAGAGAATTAATAATACCCTGAATTTTGAATATTTGTTTTTAGTGCTCAGGTTTCCAGGAAACCATTTTAGTCATTATGCTTAATTAGGACAAAATGCATCAATAGCTGAAGATGGCCACTGGCACGTTTATTTTTGGTAAACAATAGACACCTCAGAAGCAGTGTATTTTTTTATTGCCACTTCTGAAAAGCATGACTGTCACTTTCGTGAAATACACTGTTCTAAGATTCCAGAAGTTTGTTCAGCAGTAGATCTGACTGAGAAACTCTTGAGATAATCTCCAGGTTCACAGTCACGTTCAAGCTCTGTCCATCCGGATGCGCCTCATGTTCTGCCATCTTGTGCTTTCTAACATCCTGTTTTTAGCTCTAGCTTTTACTCTGCCTTTTCCCCCAAGAAGTTTCATGTTGTGGATCTCCACCGCAACAAAGACTTCTTCCCTAAGTCCTCTCAGCTTTACTAGTCCCATCTCTATTTTTTTTTTTGACATGATTAAAGGGTACATTTTTGGTGGGTGCCTCCAAATACACGTTTAAACGTTATTTCCTTAGTGGTGACCTCGCGGTCTTTGGTCTTTTGTAATCACAAGTAGCAGACCTTCTAGGCAATAGATTATTTTAGCTAGAGCTGTTACATAGGTGAGAAGGGCCTACCAAATAAAGCACAAATAGGTAAGCATTAGTTGCTCCATGAAGTGAATGTTCAGTGGTGGCCCAACGAGATGGTGGAGGGAAGAGAGCTTTATTCACAGGTGACCTTTGACGGCTCCTGAGTGAGGTGCCCCCTCCTCGGTGGCAGGCAGCAAGCAGCAACTCTGAATTGTACTAAGGGCACGTTGGTGGACAACCAGCTGAGTGCTTCCACCCACAAAAAAGAAAATGTGCCTACATAGACAAAGCCCAGGAGAAAGAAAGAAAAGTCTCCTCCTCCTGCTGGATCTCAAAACTCAGAGGAAAGTCTCGGATCTAAATTCAGCGGGTGGAAAAATGAGGTCTCTTTAAATGATTAACAAACCTGAATAGCAATCTTTAAGATTTCAAACTTCATCACAGCAGAGGTTAAATCAAAGTTTTAAAGGATTGTTTTAATCATTGCAGAAACTAGCATTTTGCTGTACCTTAAAATGGCTAAAGTCAGCTATGCGCTACGATGGACTCTATCTAGACAGAGTTGATTTGAGATATATAAAGAGTCTATTGAGATGTATGTAATTTTTCTTTTTGACAAATGAATGATAATCTGTATTTCTTCAATTTCTGTGGAGTGAAAATGTAGTTATGAATGCACGCAACTAGACATCTTGGCATCCCATCATAGACATGTTAACAGTGACTAAAACCAGTTGATTTAAAGCAGTGATTTCATCGAAGATTTAGTCCAACACATAGATCTAAATGTGTTATAGAGCTGACATATAATTTTTAAATTCATTTTCAAAAATGATATTCAGATAAAGATATTAAAAAAGTGATATTGTCATTCTCTAAGAGCTGATTGTTTCCATGGTTATTTAGCTTCACTTTTGTATTTTAAAGTACTTCTGGTACATCTGTCAACTAAGTAAACTAGACTTAGCCCTACGCAGTGGCATTTGATGGTCCAATTCAAAGAAAGAGGATGAAGACGGCCTTGAGAGCTGCTTAATTTGAGCTCATGCAATCCCTTGCTGCTCGTGCAGAAACATTTCAATGAAACCACCAAACATACTGGTTCTGTCCAACTCTGCTGAATGGCAATTGACTTGGTGTACATCTAGCCAAAAAGGGGATCCAGAGAAATACGAATATACCAGAGTTGTTCCATTGTCAACTTAAATTACATCCATCAGCTTCAAGAGATTTGTATGATAACTTTCCTGTGGTAGAGATGTCGACTAGATTCAGGAACTACATCATTTGCAGTGCTTGTATTGCTTTAGAATATAGGATTCGAAGATCTTCCAACACTGTACTAAAAGATTTCAATAAAATCATGCTCCTTTTTTCTTTCATACCTTGTATAATCATTATGGAGTAATATGTTTTGATGGAGTGACCTTTTTTTTTTTTTTATGGGGTACCTTTAAGTGTTTGCTACAGCATGGCTAGAGCCCAGCATATAAAATTATAGAAAAAGCAGAAGTTCATTGAAGTCAGCTCTTCTCCATTTTGAAGGTGTTTCTGAAGAACTGGTGAGCAGTTTCCTTGCCCCAAAGCATAGTATCTGGGCCACTTAAGAATTCTAGATGTTTCCTATGAAATTGAAGACTGCACTGTGTGTTTTCACATCAGAGTAGTGGTGTTCATAGTTGGAACTGATCAAACCTAAATGTAGGCCCCTTAAAAGTTTTTCACATGCTTTGATTTCAGAAGCACCAGGAAGAGTTTTGTTCTCACATAAAACAACTACCTGTTCTGTGATGCTTTAAGTTACTCTTGTGGGGACAAAGTAAATTTCTAATTATGGTTCTCCCAGGAAAGCTCAGCTTTAATGTGTGGCTAATGCTGAGAGTGGCACCATTCTGTCTTAAATGGTGCCAGTGAAATACATTCCCAGTGAAATATAAAGAACTAAAACTAAGCCCGCTGCAGAAGATCACAGTTTAAGACAGAACAGGATAGAATGTACTAGAAGGGAGAAAGAAAATTGAGAGATGGAAATATCAAAATCACTTCACCAACTTGCCAGTTTCACTTCATTAATGCTGTCACACTTCTTTAGAAGTGTTTGATTTCATGTGGTAGGTCCTATCCAACCCACTGGCTGAGCTCCTGGGTGAACGGGCTAAAAGTCAAAGGGAAAGATGCAATACTAAGAGGTTCAGAGGATCAAGTGAGGCTGGGGAGCTGAGAAGGAACTCTGTGAAGGGATTGTTACCGATGGTACGTCATGGTGGGATTTTCCAGTACCAGTGGCTGTACTCCAGCGTGGACTGATGCAGGACAGCATAAGGTGTTTGGTACTTACTATGGTTAAGTGAGGAGAGCCGATGAAGATGGAGGTCGGGCCGGAACATACTACGTTTTCCTTTGTGTGCACTGCACGCAGAAGTCAACAGAGTTGCTCCTTTTACTGCAGGTCGTCACCATATTGGTTTATCTCCTGCACCCCAGGAACACAGCCCTCTGCCTTTCCCCTTGCCTTCCAGAGTCCACGTTCTGGATTGGTTTGCTCTCCTGAGCTCTTGATTTCTCTTCTGAAAGAGCATGAGACTCAGAACCCTCCACTACTTACTAGAGTTAAAACAACAACAACAGAACCTTTGGGGGCTGGCTAATTACCCCGCTATGCCTCAGTTCCCTTGTATGTGAAATGGGATGATAGTAACTCAGAGGAGGTGATGAGGATTAAATAAGATGATACCTGTAAAGTGCTTAGAACTGATTGTTTTCTACCTTAACCTCAACTTTGTAGAACAGGCATCTTATGTCTTCCCCCTGAAAGAATCTAAGGTATGAAGAAGCAAGATTTTCATGCACTTTGTAGATGCTAATCTGTGTGTCTGTGAGCTAGTCACAAACCAGCCGGTCACCCAGGGGTACATCGTCCTGGCATGTGACCATCTCCACCAAGGGTGGTATCTCGTGATGACTAGTGTTGAAGATTTTTCACTGGGCTGTAAAATGACAGGAATGGATGCCGTGTAGTAATGGGAATGGCCAGTTGAGGCCAGTTACAGCCTCCTGATGCCATTCACTATCCCGACATGAAAAAAAAAAGTGTTGCCCAATATAAACAGCAATTTTCACTGTTTTAAAAGCCAAGTCCTGTAAGAAAATTCAGATGAACTCATTCTACAAGAGCGATAAGAGCAAAGCAAAAAATGTGATGCAGTGGAAAGTGCCCTGTATTGGGAGTGTTGCATTCCAGGATCTGGTTCCTGATATACCAGCAAGCTGTGTGACCCAGGGAAAAGGTTGACAACCACTCTGAGTCTGGTATCTTTGTGAAAATGAGGAGGTAGATGATTGGTCAAGTCCCAGCTATTTTAATAGGCTGTGACTTCCATGCTAGATTTAGCTGGACTGTTTCTACTAATTGAAGGCTGTGGTACTAATGTAGCAAAGATGGTTCCTTCCCCATCAGGTGAATAGCATGTTTGGGTTTGCAGGGGACTTGCTCAGTGTTAGCTCTGGAAGTCCTACATCCCAGGAAATCCTGCAGTCCTGGGCATGCCAGGTTGGTCACTCGAATTCTCTTTCTTCTGACGTGGATGGTTCTGGATCCCCAGCATCACCTTGGCTAAAGGATACCATGCTCATGGCTCTGAACTGGCTTTGTGCCAGTTGCAACAAAAAGGAGGCTATATGACAAGCCTAACAATGTGACCTGTGGCATCACAGTTTTTTAAAAAACCCATTGTCAATTACCTGTAGAAGCTGAAGGCTTTAGTCAGAAGTAAAAGAGGGACAAAGGGGTACTCTTAGGAAAAATATTCAAGGTCTGACTTGACTGCCAGTCCTTTGGCAGAGCTGCCTTTAAAGCTGTAAGTGACCTTTAGAGACCCCGGGGAACAGTCCAGGTAGAAGGCAGAAAATCCCAAATGTTCACTGACGGACTTCACCCTCCCCTGCTTTGAAGGGAGTATTCAATGTAGTATCTTCCTGCCTGGATGCCAAGACTGACCGTGAATTACATAAAAATAGTGAGGCCTTACACTGAATTTGTGTCAGATCATCAGAGTGATCCTTTGGGGGCACATTTTCACATACGTTTGCTATAGACTGAACTCATGGGAACTTCCCTGGTGATCCAGTGGTTGAGACTTCACCTTCCAATGCAGGGGGTTGCGGGTCTGATCCCTGCTTGGGGAGTTAAGATCCCACATGCCTTGTGGCAAAAAAACAAAACAAAACAAAACAAAAAAACAACCATCAACAACAGAAGCAATATTGTAACAAATTCAATAAACACAAGTAAGTAAGTAAGTAAAGTGACTCAGTCGTGTCTGACTCTTTGTGACCCCGTGGACTGCAGCCCACCAGGCTCCTCAGTCCATGGGATTCTCCAGGCAAGAATACTGGAGTGGGTGGCCATTTCCTTCTCCAGGGGATCTTCCCGACCCAGGGATCAAACCTGGGTCTCCGCATTGGAGGCAGATGCTTTAACCTCTAAGCCACCAGGGAAGCCCCACACTAAACAAAAAAGAACTCAGAAAGTGCCACTGAAACTCATCCAAGGAGCCCAGGAAGGGTCCCAAATTTTTTGAAGTCTCAGAATATCCTGTTTTTAGGACCAGGTCTTTGGAGCAACCTCCTAAAGTACTGAAAGGGACAGACCCCACTCCCCGGTAACCGTGCACTCATTTCCCCTGATGGTTTTCATAGCCTACAAAGAGCAGCACGTCCATGAAGACACAACTCATGGACAATGTCATGTGAATAAAAGAGCACATGGAGGACAACCAGTTAGCACAAGAAGGCTGGTGTTTGCAGTCAGTAATTCCTTACTGATTTGCGTTGGTGCAGCCGTAAATGGAGTCTCAACCTTTGTCACTGGAGATGTTATATTTGTGCAAGTTATAGGAACTATAATCCATCTGAGAAATACGTCTTACTTCTCTGTGTTTTGACTCTTAGGAACATTTCGTTTCAGACGGATGTCAAATGGAAGATTTGTATCTGGAGTCCTGCGGCCTGCCTTGATGGTTTCTTCCACCGGCAAAGTGAAGAAGGGGTCTCACTCACTCACCCATTCATTCTTGGTGGAGCAGTTGCTAGAAGATCACTGTTAGGATGGGCTTCTGATGAAAGTACCAGATAAATGGAACGTGTCATGGACTGTTTCATACACAGGCGTGTGATGTGGGCAACACGGAAGGATGATTGCCTCACCCTGATAGACGTGATCCTTCATTTGGAGCAAGGGCAGTGCTGTGGGGTGTTTTTCTGTTTGTTTTTTAATATTGTTGGTGTATTTTTCTTCTTTCAGTATTGTAAAAAAACAAATCTGCCATCAGAATTGTTTATGTTGAGCCTACCAAGATGCCCATACCCAGCATTACATGTAAACAGAACAAAGGCAAGCTTGTTTCAAAGGTGCGTGACTACATCTCTACCAGGTTAAAAACCTGCTTCAAGATACTCTGTTGTTTACGTAGCCATTTCTGTTGTGCTTCTGCCGCTAATCATTTTTTCCCTGTGTTTATTAGCTTCTTATGTTTAGTACGTATTTTCCTCAGAACCAATTTTAACTTCAATCAATGTCCCTGATGGAAGCATTTCAAGATGGGGTGGTGGAGGGAAGCCAGATGTACAAAGGAGCACAGCCTTTCTCTGGGGTCAGACACCTCCCCTCAAGGACAGAGTCTGTCTGCTTCTGCCCCTCTTCATCCCTCTGGCCATTTCCTTTTGCCTCCAGAAAATCTATTTCTTTTCTTTTTTGAGGGGGCAGGGGAATTGCACATATTTATTAATTTAAAATTATTTTTATTGGAGTATGGTTGATTTACAATGTGTTAGTTTCAGGTGTACAGCAGAGTGAATCCGCTGTACATATATACATATACATGTACCTACACACACACACACGCACACACACACACACACACATATGTGCTTCTCTGGTGGCTCAGTGGTGAAGAATCCGCCTGCCAATGTAGGAGAGATGAGTTCGATCCTTGGGTTGGGAAGATCCCCTGTAGCAGGAAATAGCAACCCACTCCAGTATTCTTGCCTGGGAAATCCCATGAGAGGAGCCTGGTGGGCTATAGTGCATGAAATCACAGAGTTGGACACAACTGGGCAGTTGAGCATGCACATATATATATACCTATATATATATATATACACACACACACACACACATACATACACACACACATGCACACACACACACCCACTCTTTCTCATATAGTCCATTACAGAGTATTGAGTAGAATTCCCTCTACTGTACAATAGGTCCTTACTAGTTATGTATATCAGGATACATTTATTTCAGGGTTTCTCAACCTCAGTGCTGTTGGCATTTTGGACTAAATAATTCCTTGTTGCGGTGCTGTCCTTCCCATCATGGGATGTTTAGCAGCATCCCTGGGCTTCTGCTGTCTGGAAGCCAGTGGTAGCCTGCCTCCTTCCTTTGGGGCCAAGACACACATTTTTGACAACCCAAAAAATGTCACCAGATATTGCCATGTATTCCCTGGGGGCAAAATTGCCCCTTACTGAGAACCATAGATCTATTTTAACCAGGACCTTCTTTGTTAATCCTCTGTCCTGACATTAAGGTCAGAATTCCAGAGGAGCTCCATCCCTTCCCCTGGTTCAGTCTCAAGTAGAAAAGCATTTTAAAACAAAGTGGATAAGACAATGGTAGTCATAAGTCACACTTTTGAAATGTCTTTATGAATTTGTTATAATATTGCTTCGGTTTTGGTTTTTGGCTACAAGGCATATGGATCCTAGCTCCCTAACCGGGATTGAATCCACACTCCCTGCATGGGAAGGTTAAGTCTTCACCGCTGGACCACCAGAGAAGTCCCCATAAGGCACTTTAAATATATTAACACCAGTACTTGCTACGACGTGAAATTTACATCAAAATAATTGCATTATCCTTTTGACGCAGGGCTTCAAACAGTGATCCCTACGTCGGCCATGAATTATGGTGATTTTAATAAATCATGAAGTGCTTTCTCACTCCCTCCACTTCCTCTCAGAATGGTTTCAGCTTTAGAATGGATCACAAGGTGTGTTTGTTGTTTTTGTTTCTTGAGTCAAGAAACTGGTTAAGGTAAGCTTTAAAGAGGTGGCTGGATGTTAGTCTGACTTCAGTGACATCCAGAGAGCAGAGATCCCTCTTCACTGCCCAGGTGATGGGGGTCCTGGGCCTTCAGTGATTGAACTCTCATGTGACAGGTGGCCAGAGTCTTCCGTGGTCACATCCTAGAGCCCATCACCTCTCTTGTCAAATGTCATGGAACTGATAAGATTTCGGAGTTAGATAAAACATTCTAGACTCATTTTGCAGATGAAGAAACTAAGGCCCAAGGATGAAGTGACTGGCTCAGTTAAGGCCATCCTGTTCCTTAGAAGAAATGCTGGAGTTGGTCAGTGGGCCTCGTGCTCTTCCACTGGAGGCCTTTCCTCTCACCCAGGTGTTTCCTCCAACATTCCCATCACAAAGTGACAGGTAAGAAGTGCATTGATTTATTTGGAAAGAAACACACTCCACAGAGTGTGGGCCATCTCAGCAAGTGTGTGTCAGTTGCTGGAAATATGTGGGCTGGGTAATGAGTGGGAGGATTATTCCTGCTGTTTTGGGGAAGGGGTGGAGATTTCCAAGCATTGGGCCACCGCCTACTATTTGGTCTTTGATGGTCCTTGAAGGAGTTTATCATTAAGTCTCAGGGCAGTAAAAAAAAAAAAAAAAAGCACCAAAGAGGGTGTGGTAACTTCCATCAGCCTGGGATGCTTGCTTCTGCAGATTTGGTTGTTCACTTTCCTTCTTCCAAAATAAAAGGTCTTCATTGCACACATGGCATTTGCCTGGTCCTTTCTCAGAGTCATGCTAATATGGGGAGATTTGAAATAACCACCCTGGGGGCATGGATGTTTTTAACAAAACCATAATTCTGTAGGGAGTGGGTCTCAAAGTGTGGCCCTGGACTAGTGACATCTTTATTGCGAGGGAGCTTAGGAGAAATGCAGATTCTTGGGTCCCTCCCCAGACCTATTGGATCATAAACAGATGTGGCAGGCATGAGGTTCCATACAGTAAAGTTTGAGAGCTATACCGCAAGGCTAAGTCCTCTAGTTTAGTAGTTGGCAACTTGGTTGCATATGGGACCCCCAAGGAGCTTTTAAAATATTGTTTAAAATGAAATTAATTTTAAAACTGTGTAGCTCTGTGTGGTGATGGATGTTGACTACACTTACAGTGGTGATCATTTGACAACATATACAAGTATTGAATCATCAGATTGTATAGCCGGAACTGATAATTCTGCATGTCAGTTACAAAAAAGAAAGAAATCGATGCCTGGGCCCTTGCCCCTGGAGATTCTGACTTAATTGGCCCATGGAGCATCCAAATATTAGGATATTAAAGACCTTCAGTGACTTGATTCCACTATGCAGTCAAGCTTGAACCATCCCTGATGACTGAGTTCATGCATTGCGTAGAAGGTCCTTTCCTTCTTAAAGAAGATGGTTCTGACTCTAGTAAGTTACAATCAATTTAATTATATTTAATCGTGATTCATATATTCAGCTGAAAAGTTATGCCTACTCTGGACATTTATACCTACTTATGGACATTTGGAAAGAATATCAGCTTTCAATTTATCTGAAGATTCACATGTACCTAGATTAGAAGTTTTTGATACTTGTTTTCACTTACCTCCAAACTATAATTGTCAGGCACTTAGTAGCTTGGAATATTTGAGTTGTTAATGCTTTAGTTTTATGGATGGAAAAAAGCAATGCTTATTTTCTAGAAACACAAAGTATAAGATTCCATTTGCAAAAATACAGTTATTACCAAAAAAATGTTAAAAATTACCAGTACTTAATCATTTGTAATAATGGGTTCAACACACACTTCTTAATGTCTAAGGAATTTCCAATGGTTTTATTAATATGGGAATCTCTTTTACAAGAGTGTTGTCTTTAGAAAGGAAGCTGGAACCAAGAGAAAAATAATAGAAGCAGTTTTATTGAATACTATTTTTTTCAATACTGTTGGTCAGTTCAACAACAACAACCAAAAGTCAATTAAATCAAGGATTCTTTATTTTTTTATTGAAACATAGTTGTTTTGCAGTGTTGTGTTAGTTTCTGGTATAGGGCAAAGTGGTTCAGTTTTATAGATGTGTGTGTATATACATATATTTTCAGATGCTTTTCTATTATAGCTTATTATAATGATATTGAATATAGTCCCTGTGCTCTACAGTAGGACTTTGTTGTTTATCTATGTTATATAAAGCAGTGTGTATCTGTTAGCCCCAAACTCTTAATTTATCCCTCCCCCACCATTCCCCTTTGGTAACCATAAGTTTGTTTTCTATGTCTGTGAGTCTCTTTCTGTTTTATAAGTTCACTTGCATCATGTTTTTAGATTCCACCTATAAGTGATATCATGTGATACTTTTCTTCGTCTGGCTGACTTCACTTAGTATGATAATCTAGGTCCATCCATGTTGCTGCAAATAGCACTATTTCATTCTTTTTTATTGCCGAGTAGTATTCCACTGTATACATGCACCACATCTTCTTTATCCATTCAGCTGTTGATGGACTTTTAGGTTGCTTCCATGTCTTTGTGATTGTAAATACTGCTGCAGTGAACACTGGGGTGCATACATCTTTTCAAATTATAGTTTTGTCTGGATATATGCCCAGGAGTGGGATTGCAGGATCATATGGCAACTCTTGCTTTTAAAGGAACCTCCCTACTATTCTCCATAGTGGCTGCAATTTACATTCCCACCAACAGTGTAGGAGGTTCCCTTTTCTCCACACCCAAGGCAAGGACTCTTATTAAAAAAGGATTCATGTCAATGTATGGCAAAACCAATACAATATTATAAAGTAATTAGCCTCCAATTAAAATAAATACATTTATATTTTTAAAAAAGGATCTATATATGACTTAAATATTGTGTTTTAACTTGAATTATATAAATCGACTCATTTGGGGATACAATTCTCCAGAGGTCTCTTGCAGTTCTCTACATCTCCTTAGCAGAGGCATTGAGAGCATTGGTTCTGGATCATCTTGTCAAGGATGTTTGTATAGCAAGCAGAGGATAGTGGCTAGTTTTGGAAGACAGACACAGCATCCCTTTCTGAGGCAGATGGCAGGTTTGTTTGCTGTCCAGTCTAATAAGGACAGCATTTCCCTCTGGGCAAAGTTCAGCTAGGTTTGCTTTCAGTCCATCATGAACGTTAGGGTTCGCTAGACTCGGGGGCCCTCAGCTGTTTTGCAAACCCACTTCATGTATGGCATCCACCCGGGGCCACTCTGGCATTGGTGGGATAAAGGGAATCAGTGCCTGCTGTGCTATGAGTGCTAAAGTCCTTGTCTCTGACCTCAAGTCTCATATTCCCTCAGCATCCAGGAACCTATGGCAGATGAACTTGTTAGCTGGCAAGTACAGCACCACCTCCAAGCTTTCACAGTGCCTGGCGGTTATATTCACCACTTGTCTTCAGGTACAGCCAAGACCCCTTGAGTACAGGTCCGTGATTACCTGTCTTCCACAAACTGTGCCTGGAATACACTAGCTATTATTTACCTTTACTTTTTAAAATTTTAACTGGAGTGAGAACTTAAATACATGTGTACAACAATCTGAGTACAGAATCTTTCCAGATACTTTCCCCTTTTCATTTATCTCACCCACATCTCATTTGACAGCTTTTAGTCAGGATTCTTTGGAGACTGAACCAGTAAGATAAATAGATACAGATATGAATTTGCTGTAAGGTGTTGGGTCAGATTATTGTGAGTGCTTGCGAATCTGAAATTTTCTAGGCAGGTGGCAGGCTGGAAACTCAGGCAGGATTTCTGTGTGACAGTCTTAATGCAAAATTCCTTCTCCTCTGGAAAAGCTCGATTTTTGCTCTGAAGCCCATTCAGATTATCTGGGGCAATCTCTTACTTCAAATCAACTGATTGTAAAGCTTAATCGCACCTACAAAGTACCTTCACAGCAAGATCTAGACTAATGTTTGACCAAACAATGGATCACTGAAGCCTGGCCAAGCTGACACAGAAAATGAACCATCATGAAAATAAATTTTTAAGAAGAGAAGAAAAAATGAACCATTGTGGTTTTCTTTTCTAAGCAGCTTGCTTTGGCTGCCAGTCAAAAACAATTAACTCTGTCTCTGCTTATACTCATATTTATTTAAAAACATGTAACTGGCATAAAAAGATTTAGAAACCAGTACAACTGAATCTTGGAAATAACTCAACTGGTGACACATAAGAGCATACATACTAGTAGCCGACTGACTTGAAATGTTAAATAGTTCCTGGAGATGAGTCAACATTTTTTTTAATAGAAAGGAGAATGCAAGTCAACCAATCATATTTTAAACATAGGTCAATTCAGAGAATTACTGTGCCTGTTGGTCTCAACCTTGTCTGTCAATTAGAAATGAATCGGGCAGCTTGGAAAACTCTGGGTAACCTAAACCTCACCCAGGAGTAGTGAAATCCAAATCTTTGGGTGCCAGACATCCGTCACTTTGTACTGATCCTTTTCCAGTGTGTAGCTGAGATTAAGAACCTCTGGTTTAATGTCACGGCCACAAAGAAGCTCTCAAGTTTGGCTGGCTCTTCCTAACACGTGAGTGTAACAGCATTTATACATTTAGAAAATATAAAGAGCAGAGGAGAGTATATAAAAGAACAAAGCACCACCATTAATGCCATAAATCAGTACAAGCTAGCTCGTACATTTTGGAGAATTTTAAAATATTTTATCCTTGTTAGAATTCCTATGAATTAGAATTGCTCCATCAAACCAATTCCTGTTTTAAATTATAATATATTTCATGCATTTGTAGTAATAAGTCAAATTTGTTCCTAAGTCCTACAAAGTTAACTTAGATACCCAACTAACACTGTATAGTACTGTACTGTTATAAGTTTATAATACTTTTCACACAAATAATACATAAAAAACAGAAACACAAAAAATAAAACATTTTTAATCTTATAGTATAGTGCCTTGAAAAGTACAGTACAACAGCTGGCATACAGGAGCTGGCATCAAGTGAACAGGCAAGAAGAATTACTGACTAGGGGAGGGAGAGGAGGTGGGAGATGGTAGAGCTGCAATGTCACTTACGCCTGATGTTGATGGCACAGGTTCTGACTCTCTGCTGGATTCAATTCTATCTGCCCTCTTGAAAAAACTGATCCAGTGATTTCTGGATGGTGGTGGTGGTGTTTAATCATTAAGTCATGTCCGAGTCTTGAGACCCTATGGACTATAGACTGCCAAGCTCCTCTGTCTGTGGGATTTTCCAGGTGAGAAGACTGGAGTGGGTTGCCATTTCCTTCTCCAGGAGATCTTCAAGATCCAGGAGTCAAACCAGAGTCTCCTACATTGCAGGCAGATTCTTTACCGACAGAGCTGTGAGGGAAGTAACTCCTTTTCTCTAGTCATAGATGACACGGAAGAACTGGACTACATTCTGAACAGCTGCTACAGCCTTTGTGTACTGTTCTACATTTGGGTTCTGTGCCTCAAAAACTAACAGTGCCTCTTCAAGTAAAGAAAATCCCCTGGTTGTGAATCTCTTTGGTTCTTCAGTTACTCCTTCCTCTAGCCCGTCTTCGTCCTTTCTCTGGGCATCCAATCCCATCAAGTCCTCATTAGTGAGCTCCATGTTTTGCATTTTTGAAAGTTCGAAACTTGAAGGTTTGTATCTAGGGGACTTACTGTAAATAAAATATTAGGAAGGATGATGCAGACAAGGCTTAGTAGTGCTTGCATATTAGGGCTTATCTATACTGAAATGCTTATTCTTAGGACCTAATACTTTAGCCACCTGATGGGAAGAGCTGACTCATTGGAAAAGACCCTGATGCTAGGAAAGATTGAAGGCAAAAGGAGAAGAGGGTGGCAGAGGATGAGATGGTTAGATAGCATCACTGACTCAATGGACATGAACTTGAGCAAACTCTGGAAGATGGTTGAGGGAAGCCTGGTGTGCTGCAGTCCATGGGATCATAAAAAGTTGGATATGACTTAGCAATGGAACAACAGCAACAGGACCCAATCACCATGAGAAGCAGCCCAAGCTAGCCACATGGAAAGTAAAAGAGCAAAAGGTCACAGCCTCCCAACCGTCCCCACTGGGGCACCAAACTTGTGAACAAAGCCATCTGACTCCATCCACATGAGAGACCTCAATTGAGACAAACAGAAGAATAGCCCAGCAGAGCCCCAGCCAAACGACAGAAGGGTAAACAAATATAATGGTCACTGTTTTTACGTTTTGGAGTGGTTACACAGCAATAGATCATCGAAAGATGACCTCTAATATGAATAGTTACATCACATATGGAAAATAAACTCAAAAATCATACTTTTTGTTCTTATCTGGTTAAATTGCTGAGGTCTTCACTGTTTAGATGACTTTCAGAAAGAACATGGGCAGTGGAGTCAAGAAAACATGAATTACAGCTGGTTTTGCATATTAGATATATGATTTCTTGGAGTATCAGCTTCCTTGTGGGCAAACCAGGTTTTAACAATAGCTGTCTCTCAGGTGTTTTATTCTTAGACTTTTCGAGTGATGGTGCTTCTGACTCAAACATGAAGAAATGTATAGGTGTGAGGTCACATATTTACTACAAAGCTATGTCTCGAATCCCAAGCAAGTATTCTTGCCACTATACCTCACTACTAATGAATCCACTTATGAATCTGTGCAAACCAGATGGTGAGAGGGATTATCTGTGATGCCCACCTGGCAAAACTGCTTCTGATTTTCCAAGGCAGCAGGCAGAACTGCTTAGCGACCACTACCTCCATAAATAGCCTTTCTCTTTCTAACTAAGCCATGCCGTCCAGTATTTCCATCAGGGCCTTCTTTCAAAGCAGTTGACCCTTTGGACTCATCTGGTAAACTAATATTTACATGGGGCGAGTCCTCAACGTGAAAGAAGGTTTTTGTTGTATGAATTTGCATATCCTGTCAAGGACTTTTTCAGAACACTTTCATTTCAAGATAAAATGAAACTTACAGGACTAAGCAGAGAACTGCCTCACATTTCAGTTTAAAGGAGAAGGGGGGATGAAACAAAAGACAAGTTTAATTATGACACTGGGACTTTACAGTACTAAAAATATACTATATACGAAGGAACTATGGAGGCTGTGTTCTGTTTCCACATGTCGTTTCTAAAGAGCACATTCACGGTATCTTCAAATTCCTAATAAAGGTTTTTATTTGAAAGACATTCATGGCTATATCTAACTGAAAGGGTTAAAATTTCAGCCTTGTTATAAAAATACTATGACACTTGTCGCTTGTTGTTAAAAGTTCTTTTGCTCAAGCGAGCCCTGAGTATGCAAGAGTGGAAACAGGCAACAGAAATTGGGGAAGCGCTGGGGTCTGTCACTCCCATCCTCGCCCAAATAAAGAAACGTTAAGACGTTCTACTTCTCCATGCTGGGACCACAACCTTAGGTGGACTGGAGCAATTGATTTAAGGATTTATTAGGTTCTCATCTGCTTTAGGAAAGTATGTATGTTGTTAAGTTTCCACCCAACCTCTTTGATGTTCTACATCCATCAAATGGCAGCCTTGGGGCTCAAACCTTGGGTTTCTGTCGCCAGCTGTATACCTGTTCACTGAGCACTCTGGATGCTGCAGAAGTCTGGCCTGCCTTTTCATTTCAGAAACTTAATCATCAGTATTTAATTCTCTAGATGAAAGTATGACACAAAGCTTGGACTGCCAGGTAAGATACAGGATACCCAATTAAAGTTGAACTTCAGACAAACAACAAATACTCTTTTAATACCACATGTTCCAGTTTGCTACATTTACCAACCTTTTGTGGCTCAGCTGGTAAAGAATCTGCCTGCAATGCAGGAGACCTAGGACCAATCCCTGGGCTGAGAAGCTCCCTTGGAGAAGAGATAGGCTACCTACTCCAGTATTCTTTGGCTTCCCTTGTAGTTCAGCTGGTAAAGAATCTGCCTGCAATGTGGGAGACCTGGGATTGATCCCTGGCTTGGGAAGATCCCCTGGAGAAGGGAAAGGCTACCCACTCCAGTATTCTGGCCTGGAGAATTCCATGGACTGGATGGTCCACGGGGTCGCAAAGAGTCAGACACAACTGAACAACTTTCACTTTACCCTAAACCTTAACTACCCACCAAGGGCAGTTCCATCTTCTTTTATTTCCATCTGAAAGGAAAAAGTAGATTTTTTTTCCTTTCAGATATAAAAAGGGCTTCCCAGATGATGCAGTGGTAAAGAATCCACCTGCCAGTGTAGGAGATGCAAGAGAAGTGGGTTCAGTCCTTGGGTAGGAAAGATCCCTTGGAGGAGGAAATGGCAGCCCACTTCAGTATTCTTGCCTGGGAAATCCCATGGACAGAGGAGCCTGCAGAGGGCTACAGTCCATGGGGTCACAAAGAGTCAGACACGATTGAGCATCCAAAAGGAAAAAACAAATGTGTTGAGACTTAGAAAACCAAGTAAGAGGTGTCCTAGCCAATGAGAGGCCTGTTCTTGCAAGATAAATAGAAGCACTCTATCCCCTTCATCCACAAAGAATCAGACACAACTGGAGTGACTTAGCATGCACAGCACATCCTCATCATCTAGTTGTTTCTCTTGAGCTAACTAACCTGCGGGAGCCTGGGCCCACGATGTCGCCCAGATGCGGGTAGCTCATGGGGGCCACCCTGACTCCTCTCAAAATTGACTTAAGAGATCGAATTATGCGGGTTTTCATGATCACTTTCATTTTATCATCATGAAAATGATTTGTAAGTACCAATTATGGATGAGATGCTGGGGACAATGCATTCTTGACTCAAGGGGTCTTCAGTATCACTGGGGACCTAGCAGATAGAATCAAAGATGAATAACAATACAAGAACACAGAATTGTATCATAATCTCTCAAGATCTAAGAGTATAAAACATGAACGTGTGCCCTTACTGATCACATGGCCTCATTCCTCACTTTATAGATAAGTAAGCAGATATATTTTTTGTAGCTAAAGTTTTTGATGTTTTCTTTCAGACTCTGGTGTTGTTGCTATTGAGTCTTTGTTTGTTCTTGTTGTCATGCTTAGAATGGCTTTACTATATCAAGATTATAGAAACATTTATCTGTGGTTTCTTCTAGTATTTTTAATATTCGGTGTCTTGTTCAGTCGCTTAGTCATGTCCAACCTTCGCAACCCCATGGACTGCAGCATGCCAGGCTTCCCTGTTCATCACCAGCTCTCGGAGTTTGCTCAAACTTGTGTCCATTAGGTCAATGATGCCATCCAACCATCTCGTCCTCTGTCATCCCCTTCTCTTCCTGCCCTCAATCTTTCCTAGCATTAGGGTCTTAATATTTAAATTTTTGAGCTGTATGAAATTAATTTTGATGTAAGATACAAGGTAAGACTACAGCTTAATTTTTTCCCAAACTTCAAGCCAGTTGCCCAATGTTATCTTAATATTTCCTTTTACCATTGATGTGACTTTAATACCCCAGATGTGCTTTAAAAATTTTTTTTATTTATCTATTTGGCCACGTGGGATCTTAGCTACACCATGCAGGATATTTTGTTCTGGTGCATGGGCTTAGATGTCCTGTGGCGTGTGGGATCTTAGTTCCCTGATCAGGGATTGAACCCACGTCCTTGGCATTGGAAGGTGGATTCTTTACCTCTGGACCACCAGGGTGGTCCCCCCATATATGCTTTTACTAAAATTTGCTGTCTCATCCCTTTCACTGATGTGCCGGCACTATGCCATTGTAGGCAGTGCAGTATTATGAAGCATTTAGAGATCAAAAAAAATCCTCCCCTTGTTACTTTTCCATTCTGGCTGTTCTCACTGGGGATCTTAACCCAGTCAGACCCAGTGGCTCATTTTTATAAGAGCTATCTGGTCGTGTACCCTTTACTATCCAGAGGAGATAACATTTATGGATAGCATAACCCTAATCTTTGTGATGAACCAAAAATGCCTCGCTGTGACCTCTAGCCCTAATAATGATCTATTTCTCTTTATCTTTTTACATCTTCTCTGTGTCTTCCAGGGTCCTGACAAGAAAAATATGTGGCACACTCAGAATAAGAAACTGATGAATTGGAAAAAGTCACTATTCTTGATAGTGTGCACAGAATATAGGGAAATCAGAAACAAGGGTTCATCATTTCAAGGATTGAGTCTTTACAACCCCAGGCCTAAAACGGCAAGGTGAGGAAACGGTAGAATTCACAAAGAGTGGCCCTGGAGCATCACCTGATGAGAGCCTCATTGGAGGGTTACAGCCAACCCACAGCCTCAGAGAGGAAGGGAGCCCAGGGCTACTCTGACCTCTCTCTGCATTGGCCAAACTCAACCAGAAGTGTGCCAGCTAGTGATGAAGTTCATGCAACTCAGCCTGCCCAGACACACAGCTGGGTAGGAAGGCATGGAGTGTGGATTCGGAGGGGCAAATAAATGGATAGGAAGCAGCCTGCAAGGTAAGGCGTCATTGACTCCTGCCCATCTACCACCTTCTTCATTCCCAAGCATTTCATGTCAGTTTTCTTCCCAAATATTTCATATTTTTGTTGCTCTTTTACATGGAAGTTCTATTATGAATCTGGATTAGTTACTATTTATATGTGAGAAGGAAATGTTTATTTGGAGAGGGAAATGGCAACCCACTCCAGTATTCTTGCCTGGGAAATCCCATGGACAGAGGAGCCTGGCAGGCTACAGTCCATGGGGTCTCAAAGAGTCAGACTCATCTTAGCAACCAAACAACAAAATATGTGAGAAAGCTATTAATTTTTATGTATTATTTGCATGGCAAAGTGGTTTGATAAGAAGGCATTTAATTTTTGCTTATGTGAATATCATTTACATGGTATGTGACCTGAGAAGCGTCCAGTATCTTTTCTGCATTAATTCCATTATTTGTAAAAAAAAAAAAAAAAAAAAAAAAAATTTAAGGCTAAGAAGATATTTCTTCATTCTTTTTAGTAGTCAATGAAATAATACATATTAGTCAGTTAGAATAATCCGGTTCAAAATAAACTCCCAGTAAAGATCACTTATTATTGTATCTAGTAGTTTTTCAGCTGATCTCGGGCACTGCTTGCTTTTCAATCCAGTAGATAACACTGATAGTTAGCAACTGGTTTTCCTGTGGCACACTTGGCAATTTTCAAATTCTCTCTGGATCAACTAGGTGGACTTTTAAACATAACCACTGATATTTTGACTCTACCCCCTAAAAGGCCTAGTAATCACTTCAGAAGGGAATGAGTCTCCCAGAAACCCCACTTTGAGAAACAGGTTTTACCTGACCCTGGACTGCGAGTGTAGCTTCCCTCATTGAACCAAGTCTGCCCCTGCTTAGAAACCAGAGTCCCTTTCAGCTGAGCCTAAGAGAGAACAAGGGAAATGTAGACATGTCTCAAAGATACCTGTAGAATGACGGTTCTCAGTCAGGGGCCGGGGATGTGTTACAATGTCTAGAGACATCTGTGATTGTTGAGGGGCAGTGTGGCTGGCATCTCATGGGCTCAGGTCAGGGTTGCTGCTCAGTGTCTTACAATGCCACAAAGATGTATCTCACCAGAAATGGCAGGAGTGCACCAGTTGAGAAACTTCTAGAAAAAAACATCAGCCAGCCAAGTTGCTTGAATTTAGACATGAGGTTGCCCTGATTGCGGTGGTAGAAATAGAAGGAACCTGCTGCTTCTGCAAACCTCATGTCTGAGATGGCATAAATAGTCACACTCCTCCCCCCACCCCGTAACCAGTCTTTGCACTTGGAAAGTTCACGACTGGCAGCCTGCAGTCTCCATGACTTAAGTAGGTTTGCCACAGCTCATCTCTTCACCTCAGAAGACTCCAGACCTGGACTCACTCCATGCAGCAAAGAAAGGTATGTTAAACATTGGGAAAAACTCAGATCATTTAAGTACCTAGATCTGTGAGCCATTCTCAAAGAGAAGGGGAGAGAGGGGAAGGGACCCAAATCATACGCAAAACAATTTTTTTTTTTTTTTTTAGAATCTAAAGAAGCGTTTTGGTAGTCTCAAATGTCACTTCTTTGAAGATAAAGTCAGACTTTTACAATAATGCTGGAAATGGTTTTCTGGAGTGTATCTCTTGTCTGTATAATTTTGAGGAAGTAAATACTATTAATAGGTGTTTTCAACAGCATATATTAAAGCAGCCTTTCCAGCACGTTTTGAAGCGTCAATCCTTTGCTGTCTTTGCAAGGTAAAGTTTGGTGTTTTCTCTTTATCTTAGTTGATGCTACTGGGTCCATCTCAGGCTGATCTTGACACCTTCCATGTTCTGCTCTCTTCAGCCAGACTTGTCTGTTTCATTTTGGAAGAAGACTAAAAATGGTAAGGACAGCTAAGAGATCCCTAAAAAGTGTTATTTGTCCTTTTTTGTGGGAAGAACTAAAACTGACTAGCAAGAGAGATGTTTAAGTTATCTGTACTTCAGTTATTTACTGAAGAAAACTTTCATGATCTTTCATAAACAAGATTAATCATGGGGGTATTGTGTAATTTCAATTAATTAAGATTAATCAATACTTGCTGTGTTCTCCTTCCTATGGACTTCCCTAGTGGCTCAGATAGTAGTAATTTCAATTAAGATTAATTAAGATTAATCAATACTTCCTGTGTTCTCCTTCCTATAAGAATTAATGCATCTTGCCCTGAGGAAGAGCAAATGTTTGAATTGGGGAAATAGCTTCTATGGGTCGAACTTTTTTCACCCCACGTTTTTGGCTTTGAAAGTTAGTCATATAGTCGTGTCCAACTTTTTGTGGTCCCATGGACTGTAGCCTGCCGGGCGCCTCCATCTGTGGAATTCTTCAGGCAAGAGTACTAGAGTGGGTTGCCATTTCCTTCTCCAGGGGATCTTCCTGACCCAGGGATTGAACCCAGGTCTCCTGCATTGCAGGCAGATTCTTTACCAACTGAGCCACTAGGGAAGCCCTCATTTTGGGCTTTATGACCATACAAATTACTGAGGTTCCTTTGTGTTTTTCTAGCATTTGGTGGTGTCTAAACGAGTATGCAGGGGAAGGGTGGGGCAGGATGCATAGGACTAGGAATACAGGGAGCCTGGGCTCCCATGCAGTCCAAGAAAACCAGAACTGGACAGTAGATAAAGCTGTAAAAACAGATTTTGTTCAGGAACTGTTGCAATCGGGGAAATGAGACTGCAGTATAGGACTGGGATCAGTTCCAAATAGTGCGGAGGCATGTGGGGATTTATAGTCCAGGAGCAGAGTGGAGGCCAGCGGGTGGAAAATTACTAAGAGGAAATATCAGGGGTGGCAGGGCATGGGGTGGTTCTGACTCGACCCACCTGACAGGGTTCTTGCTGAAAGCAGGCCAGGAAGATGGACTATCCCCTGGGGGGTGGTAGAGATGGGGTATTTGATCAGATAGCAAGGATAATGAAGCTGTAGTGAGGGGCTCTTCCTAAACCAACCTAACAGGATCCTTGTGAAAACTGGCCACATGAACACAAAAGCCCAAATATCAAGGCCGAGTCAGAGGAGCTTGACTAAAGTTTAGTCAGGGAGAGACTCTGTCCGTGTTTGCTGTCCCAGTTACTAGTTGGGGATCCTTAGGTTTATCACTTAAGCCCCCTGAAACTCAGCTTTTTTTTATACTATAATATGAACATTACTATGGCTCTCTAGTTGCCTTGCTGGGCCATTGTGGAGGCTCAAATAACAGAATGTATATTCAGGTCTTTTGCACGTGGTGTGAGTTATCAGGCATGCCGCAAAATTCATCAGAAAAAGACACCAGTGACTTCTTGCTGAAATTATTTTGTCACCCCAAGTAGACACAACGGAGTACTTGCCTCAGGAACCCACTCTGACTTCTAGATTGGAAGGTGGGCTCCCGGGCTCATTTCATGTCTAATGAAGACTTAACCACAGGACACTGTGCGAAGAGACAGAGAAGCAACAGCGTAGAGTTTCATTTCCTAGAAACTCAGATGTCTGTTTTTAGGCAAACCCAGGCCCACATCTGTCTGTGTCCCTTGAGGGATGGCGTGATAGGATTGATGGTAGTAAAGAGTGCTCACATTTATTGACTGCTTACTACAGTGAGCATCATGCTTAGGGCTGGACGTCTCTGTTTCGATTTCACCCTCTAAGTCATGACTTTCACCTTGTAAGTCATAGATGAGGGAGCTGGAGTTTCAAGAGTCTAAGAGCTTCTGGTTTTGGCTGGGCAGCTCAACCCTGGAAACCGTGCTGGAGACCCCTCTGTTCTACCTAAACCGAGCCCAGCACACACTCCTACTCAGGACATGGTCAGTCAATGTGGGCTTCAAGTGTGATAATGTAGTCCTTAAGAAAAATATTGGGATATCTTTTATAAGAAAAAAACATAACAGTTTAAAAACAAAACAGAAAAGGTCAAAAAGCATAGGGAAATTATTTGGTCTTATAAATAGTTATAGTTCAGACCCTTTGATATGGAAACTCCACTTCTAGAAACTCTTCTTAAAGAAATGATCAGGGATGTCACAAGCAATTTATGAAGGTAGTCTGTGCAGCATAGCAAAGAAAATACCTCATGTCCAGTGTTGGGAAAGGGTTCATTAATTGTGGTCCCCCAGAGACATTACTTTGCCAACAAAGGTCCATCTAGTCAAGGCTATGATTTTTCCAGTAGTCATGTATGGATGTGAGAGTTGGACTGTGAAGAAAGCTGAGCACAGAAGAATTGATGCTTTTGAACTGTGGTGTTGGAGAAGACTCTTGAGAGTCCCTTAGACTGCAAGGAGATCCAAACAGTCCATTCTAAAGGAGATCTCCTGGGTGTTCTTTGGAAGGAATGATGCTAAAGCTGAAACTCCA
Source organism: Capra hircus (assembly GCF_001704415.2). NCBI lineage: Eukaryota > Metazoa > Chordata > Mammalia > Artiodactyla > Bovidae > Capra > Capra hircus. The sequence continues at coordinate 50,715,575 of NW_017189516.1, read as the reverse complement.
GTACTTTGGCCGCCTCATGCGAAGAGTTGACTCATTGGAAAAGACTCTGATGCTGGGAGGAATTGGGGGCAGGAGAAGGGGACGACAGGGGATGAGATGGCTGGATGGCATCACCGACTTGATGGACATGATCTGAGTGAACTCCAGGAGTTGGTGATGGACAGGGAGGCCTGGCGTGCTGTGATTCATGGGGTCGCAAAGAGTCGGACACAACTGAGTGACTGAACTGACTGACTGACTGACTGACATTAAATAGCATGTTATGTAACCATCAGATCATCTGTTTATTTCTTTAATTTTGTTTTTTTGGCTGTGCTGGTTGACATACAGGATCTTAGTGCCCCAACCAGAAATTGAACCTGTGACCCTGCATTGAGAGCATGGAGTCTTAACCACTGGACTGCCAGGGAAATCTCATAGTTTTTAAAAGAATACTGAATGACATAAGAAAGTACTCGGGATAAAATGGTAAATGGAAAAAGCAATCTAGTAGTGAAGTATTGTTTATTCCTGATGTTTTTAATGCACATACTAGATGCTTGCTAAATGTTGGTTCATCTGGAATGACAGTTTGCATAAATAGTTTTTCTCAATAGTTTTTCTCAATAGTTTTCTTAATAGTTTCACAAAAGAGCCCTGTATTCAAACCATTTTATACTTGAGAAATCAGAGGCTCATGAGGGAAAGTGATTCACTAATGTCAGAGAGAGCTTAGGTGACAGAATAAGAACTTAAAATCAAAACTTTACTAGATGAAGCACCTGTCAGTATTGAAGTGCTTCTCAACTTTTGAAATAGATACAGAAAGGGGGAGATGAGTGTTAGAGGCAACATGCCAAGATGTAACAGTAGTTAAGCGATTTTACAAATAAAAACATTATTCTGCTCTTAGTTATAGCACACTCCTTCATGGCCAAACAAAGCAGTCCATTAACTAAACTAATCCAAACTGATTATTTAAAAATAGGGAAAATCATACTAAAATTAAAAGCAATCATTACAGATCAACCAACCAACCAGTGTCTCTGCACCCCAAGAATAGATCATTTTTATGTCTCAGAAGTCCCTCAAAGTTTAGGTTGCAATGGCAAATAATGGGTGTGGGTCATAGCCAGTCTGCCACCTGTTTTTGTATAGCCCACAAGCTAAGAGGTTTTTTTTAATCTCTTTAAATGATTGAAAAAGTCAAAGGAAGTATACTGCTTTGTGACCCTTAAGAGTTATATTAAATTCAAATTTTTGTGCTGACAATTAGCTTTAGTATTTGTATATTTGTGTATATATTGTCTATAACTGCTTTTGCACTGCAGTAGCAAATTTGAGTAGCTGTGATACAGACTGTATGGCCTGCAAAACAAAATATTTACTGACTGGCTCTCTATTGAAAAAGTGTGCCAAGTTGACAGTTTTCCTTTATGGAAAAAAGAGGGTAGGGTATGAAGTCAAGTAAGATGTAATTTCTTCTGGTCTTTGGTGCCTGTTATGATGCAAAGTAGCTGTTGAATTTCTAATTTATATAAGATTCCTTTATATCATTTGACTCTTTTATTTTGAAAACTAGTTCTGATAAAAAGTCTCTTTATTTTTTAAGTAAATGGGTTATGTCCTTGTACTTAATCTATTGGTTGTTATATAATGAAATTTTGATGTCCATGGTAATTACACTTTTCAGAGGTTAGCCTATAATTAGAAATATTTCAAAAATTTGCAAAAAGGGGATATTTGGTCATTGTAAGTCTAGTAGGGAAATTCCCAGTGGAGTCTGGCCTATAAAACAATATCACATCTGTTAAGTTCCATTATTCGCAGACCTCGGTTAGCCCCTAGGGTGATATATACAACGATTATTTAGTTATCAAACAATTCAGTGTCACGGCAATGTGACAAAAGGTTACTGAATTCGAATTCAAGGATGTCCCACAATTGCGCCCCACTCCTTGTCTCTTCCTGGTCCCTGTCTCATGATTCTCCAGCCCGCCATCACCTCTGCTTCAGCCCAGCTCATCCACGTGGAGGAACCCCACTGCACCGTGGTCTACTTTCTTAGTAGCTTGGCTTCAGTGACTCCCTCCACTGGAAATGCATATTCCAACACTTCCTTTTCAACTCAAGCAATGTGGCCTTTTTTTTTTTCCTGCTCTGTCGTCTTGAAAATAAATGGGAGGAGCATCTGAGAGCACCGACCTGTGGTCCCCTGAAGGCTGGCATGTCACAGCCCACAGAGGATGCCTGGTATGCTGGCCTTTCAGTCTGTTGGGTAGATGAGCGAAGGAGGGAGCAGATCTTCTCTTAGTTGAGTGTAACCGTGAGTGTTCCCTGACCTCTCTCGTTCTCACCTTGAGGTCAGTTTCCTTCTGTGAAGAATTTTTCTGTAGGCCTTTCACCCAACCAGATCAGGGGCTATGGAAAATTACATAATAAAGGCTGTGAAGGGAATGAAGATGAAATACCAAAAGGTGAAGGGTTTTTCCCTGCCACCAGGTAATCACACCTGACTTCCTCTGCCTAGAGGACTCTCTCCGCCTTCCCCTCTCCCTTCCACCCCCCCCCCCAGCTCCTCCTGCTGGCTGCTCACTGTTTCACTGATACCCTGGCTTCCTGTTTCCCGGAGAGCATCACAGCAATTGGAAGAGATTTCCCACCTGCTCCTCCCTCCTTGTGTGCCCACCTAGAGCTTCTGCACCTGACCGTCCTGCTTGACTTCCAGGTCACCCCCAAACCCACTGGCTCGAAACAACCACTGTCCTCGAGTGTTAGGAGTGGCGGGCCCACAGGTTGACTGGGCTCAGCAAGGCTGCTCTGGCGCTGGTGTGTGTTCCCCCTCGCCTTGAAGGCAATGTCAGGGGCTGGGCTTTGCCCGCACAGATCTGGTGCCCAGATGGGCAAGCTCCGCAGCTGGAGGCTGCCCCTGTTTCTGGGTGGTCTCCCCAACATGGCAGCTGTGCTGTCCCCGGGCTTCTTCCAAGGCTGCTGGCTCAGGACTCCAGTTCAGGTGGAGAGAGAGACAGGGAAAGATGGAGCACCGGGTGCCATGAAAGTCTCCCACCTTGTCTGTCCCTGCCTGGGAGGTTGTGCAGTCCTGCTTTGCTGCTGTCCTCCAGACAGTCCCCAAAGCCTGCCCAGCTTCTAAGGAGGTGGGAGATAGCTGAACAGTTTGCAGACTCTTATACTAAGGATGGAATATACTAGGCTCCTTGCTAAAGCCAAATCTCTCCACTAGTGCACTGGGTCACCTCCCCGCTTCCCTCCCTGGGCTCCATGCACCAGCATTCTCCCATCTCTCCTGCATTGTCATTGGTACTATTATTAATGATGGGGTTTTTGTAAAAAAGTTTTTTTCCCTCTCACCATGTGCCGTTATTCCTCCCATCCTCAAATAAATCCTCTTGACCCTCTTGGCCCTGGAAACTACCGCCAGCATCTTTGTTCCCCTTTGCAGGAAGCTTCTCAGAAATGCTGGCTGCCTCCAACCCCTCTTCTCATTTTCTTCCAAGAACTTGAAAGTCCTATTTGATTTGGCTTCACCTTCAAAATCTATCCAAGTATCTGGCTAGTTCTCACCACCTCCACCCCAGCCAGCTGGGGCTTTTGCTTGAATTACTGTCATAGCCTCTTGACTGGTCTCCATGCTTCCAACCTCACCCCTCGTTGTCTCTTTCAAGGCAGTAACCAAGATGATCTTTGTAACATGGAAGTCAGACCACAGCACTCTTTGGCTTAAAAATTTGCAATGGATCGACCTTCCATTCCTTGTTGGGATGGCTGACAAGGCCCTGTAGGAACCCTCAACATGGGACTACAGCTCCTCCCTCTTTGACTTCATCTCCTTTCACTCTCTGTTCCTCCTTTGTTGCCATTTTTGTGGTGATTCCAGCATGTTTGCACCTGGGGGCCTTGGCATATATTTCTTTATTAGGAAGCTAAAGCTCAGTCTGCCTTTAAATTTATAAATCCATGAACTATGCTAGCATAGCATTACTGGATATGAATGCACACCTAAGAACTATATGATGTGAAAAATCTCTTTTTTTTCCCTCGAGTTGGTCCCACTCAAATCATAAATACCTTTTCATAATATTTGGACATTTTTATTATGAAAACTCTAAATAGCACAATATCAAAACATTAGATGGCCAAAAATCCTTTAACTGAAAAGGAAATTAACCAAGATGCATGTATATAGCATACCAAGTGCATTTGTTGGAACAATATGAAATAACTGGAAGATGATTGGTCCAAGTGGAGTTTGAATCTTGGTTTGAAACTGCCTTTCTGATCCCTGTTTTCTCATCAGTGAAATGGGAATATTTATGTCTTTTCAACTTCATTGTCAGGGCTCAGTGATGTAAAATAAACAAAGTATCTTCTTTGGCATCTAAGAACGTAATAAATACCTGGTAATTGACAATTATAAAAAAACATAAATGATTATCTGATGACTAGTCAATGTGAATTCTACATTTTCCATTTTAACAAAAAGGTGATTTACTGAAAGAACAGAACACCTGTGAGTACAAAATCAAACAGTCCCATTTTTACCATAATTAGCTTGCTAATTGAGCATCCAAATTTACCCAGTATATTTGCAAGTGTAATCAGCTATGATTCATGACTAAAGCCAGGCCTATTATGGTGAATTATGCTATTTTACAAATCAAATTCCTGAAAGATGTATGTCTTTGGCAATTATTGCAAAAAAAATAACGTGGGTTATTTGTATGAAATGAAGAAACAGACCTCATATCATGCTGAATGAACACTTACCATTAAAAATAGCCATTAGTTGAAGCGAAGGTCCTAGCTTCATTCTGAAGCCATGTAGTTCCCCATGGTTTAAAAGGGGAAGTTTCCATACTTTGGGAAATTTAAATGGGAATAAAGGACTATTTCACATTTTACAATCATCTTCTCAAACATACCTTTTCTGTTTGGAAGCCTGAAGGTATTATTTCTCATTAACACATTTAAAAGGCATTGTTCATTGACTCAGTTTTCTCCCTCTCCTGCTTGATCAGAACCCATCTGTGAGTTCCAGGCAGCTGGCGCAGAGAGCCAAGAGAAGGCGGCTTGTCTGGCATCCAGCTTGCCTGGGCTGGGACTCAACGATTGAATACAAGTCAGGGACAGTCCCATCCTGGCTGTGCTTGTTCCCAGGAGAGACAAATGAGTTCTGTGCTCCCACTCAGGTTTCAGGTTCCAGGGGGTAGAACTTCTGAGAAAACAGATTGCAGAGGAGTCCCTCTGTAGGTCTGCTCCCCAGGGCCTCCCTTGGATACCATCCCCTTTTCTTCTGTGGCTCTTTTCTGATTTCAGATTTCCCTGGTGGCTCAGATGGTAAAGTGTCTGCCTACAATGCGGGAGACCCAGGTTCAATCCCTGGGTCAGGAAGATCTCCTGGAGAAGGAAATGGCAACCCACTCCAGTATTCTTGCCTGGAGAATCCCATGGACAGAGGATCCTGGTAGACTACAGTCCATGGGGTCACAAAGAGTCGGACACAACTGAGTGACTTCACCTTCCTTCCTTCCCTGAGAAGCCCCCAGCCCTCCTGGTCCCTCCTTGCTGCCTTATCAAAAATCTGATCTTTGGAAAGACTTTACTGTTTGTGATCATTGAATGTGAGCCTTCCACAGGATTTTAAGAACGTTCAAGCCTTGGTTTACTTGCCCGATATTTGTCTTATGCTCACTAGGTGGCAGGCATCATCAGAAATGGCCAAGACAGATAAAGCCACGGCCCCTAGAGTGTTTTACCTCCTAGAGGGAGAGATGGGTGAATTGATGCCTAGACTTCTGGGAAGGTAAGCCAGGAGAATTGCTAAGGGCCAGCACTGCATCTGAGTTACCTGGATCTCCCGGCAGGCAAGTTCTATAGTCTCTGCATCTCAGTGTCCTCATTGTCAGTGAACCTATTTCTTGGGGTAAGGATAAAATAATTGGCTAAATGCTATTGGTTGAAATTAGTGGCCCATGAGGCAACTTAGAGGTTTGCAGGTGATATGATTTCTTCTCATATTTGGCAGACTTGAACTGAATTTGCTTTGAGGTAGTTCTATGTGCAAGTGGAAGGTTTTGCCCAGACCAGGGCCCTGAAAACTATGACCCATGGACAAAATCTGTCCTGTTACCTGTTTTTGTGAGCTGAGAATTATTTTTTTACCACCTGATTCATTGTGTTCTAAGTGGTTATTTAAGTACCCACATTAATAGCCTCAGTTATGCTGGGAAAGATTGAGGGCAGGAGGAGAAGGGGACGACAGAGGATGAGATGGTTGGATGGCATCACCAACTCAATCAACATGAATTTCGGTAGGCTCTGGGAATTGGTGATGGACTGGGAGGCCTGGTGTGCTGCAGTTCATGGGATCGCAAAGAGTCAGACATGACTGAGCAACTGAACTGAACTGAGTCTAAAATATTAACTGTCTGGCCCTATAGAGAAGAAGTTTGCCAAGCCCTAGTCAAGACCATCTCTGTCTACTAGAACTTTGCACAGTGATGGAAAATGTTCCGTATCTGTGTGCTTGAATACGGTAACCACGAACCTGATGTGACTTTGAGCGCTTGAAATATGGTATGACTGATAAACTGATTTTGAAAATTGCACTTCATTTTAATTCATTTAAATTGAAACAGCTACACGTGACCAGTGGCTATCACATTGGCCAGGGCAGCTTTAGACCACTTAAGTCTGAAGATTCTGTTTTCTCTGTGTTCTTGTCTCTCAGTTTAATCAACTTCCCAGAGGCTGTCTGAGTCAAGAGGAAGGCAGCACTCCTAATCAGATTTCAGGGGCCCTGGACTGGCTTTCACTGTCTGCTAGAAAATGCTTAATGGAAAGTGCTAGAAAAATGTGTGTGAACATACACTTACTTCCTCTTAAAGCTGTATCCATGACATCTGCTGTTGTTTGGGGTAAGGCAGTTGGCTTTTTCAAACCCAGAAGGCCCCAAATTAAGGAAGTCTTAATCATCTTTAGAATTCAGGCTGCAGGCAGTGAAAACCTCACTTAGCGAAGCTATATTTCCTTCCATCCCTGCTTACAGAACAAAAACTAAGGTTAGCTTTCCAGGGCACCCAAAACTGGTGCTCTGGGACAACCCAGAGGGATAGGATGGGGAGGAAGGTGGGAGGGGGTTTCAAGTTGAAGGGGGACACATGTATACCTGTGGCAGATTCATGTTGATGTATGGTAAAAACCATCACAATATTGTAAAGTAATTATCCTCCAACTAAAATAAACAAATTAAAAAAATAATAATAAAGTTAGCTTCCCATCCCCCCTAGGCTAACTTCAGCCCTAGGGCATTTCTTTCGTAAGATTGCCTAGAACAGTTAGGAGTCATCACCACATGTCATCATTAGGAATAGTGTCAAGAAATTTCCCCTTAGAGTAAAACTGCAGTTGGCATTCTGGGAATGTCATGTAAGTATGGTGTATTGTGTATTTGAAAGTTGCTAAGACAGTAGATCTTAAAAGTTCTCATCAGAAGAAAAAAAACTTGGAACTATGTGTGGTAACTAAACTTACTGTGGTGATCATTTTGCAATATATTAAATCATTGTGTTGTACACCTAGCCTACTCCAAGGAGAATTTCTTTTAACTATTTTGCTGTATTTCACTGTTCATTCATTTATGCATATATTCTTTCATTCATGTATTTTACAAACATAATCAGCATTAAGTGCGAGGCATTGTTTTACATGAGGGCACACAAAACCCTGCTCTCTCGAAGCTAACATTTTCATGCAAAATAGATATAAAACAAGCACATAAACCAGAAGTGCATAAATGATCCACAGGATTATTCTGATTCTTCTAAAGACTATGAAAGAAATAAAGCACAGGAGTCTAATACAGAGTACCTATACCTCTCTCTGCCACAGCTAACTTGTCGGTAAAATGGGGATAATAATAGAGGTCTACAATTCCAGAATCCCTAAACTGAAAGCTTTGTCGTAATTCAGCTGATGGTAAGCACAACTTAATCTGAACTCATTTGGAGGTGAATCTTAGACCAGAACCAGATGATCTAGTGTTTGTTGTTTTTGTTCTTTTTAAAATCCCACTTAGAGTGGACAATCCTGTGCTTTACTGCACAAATTTTTATGTGTTTGATTATGAGATACTGCCCCAGATTCCAGTTGGAGTGTTACATAATATGAGGTACATGCATTATATTGCCTTCTAAAATCTGAAAAATTCTGAGTTCCAAAACACATCTAGTTGCAAAGGTTGTGGATAAGGGATCAAAGACCTGTAATGCTGCCCTCATGCGGTTAATATGAAGATGAAATGAGTGAGTTAATATATGTAAAGTACGGCAAACTTTGCCCAGCATATGCTAAATGCTATCTACGTTAATTACTGCTCCTGTCTTTATCACTGTTATTACATGGGAGGGTGTTTAGAAAAGTTGCTCAGAGATGGCCTCTCTGGGGATATGTCATTTAAGCAGACACCCGGGGATGAGAATGACCCTCCTCTGGCTGTGGGAAGAGGAGGAGAAAGATCATTTCAGGAAGTGGGAACAGCAAGTGCCAAGACTGGCTCAAATGAAGAACAGAAAACAGGCCGGATATCTGCCGTGTGGTCAAAGAAGGGGAAAAGTGGCTCAAGGTCAGTGTGGTAGGCTAGAGTCAGAACATGCATGATATAAACAATGGCAAAGACTCTGGACTTCATTCAAAACGTAATGAGTGATCATTGTAGTTGATCCGATTCATGTTTATAAAGACTGCTCTGATGCTGTTGATGGATGAATTGTAGAGGAAGATGGGAGTCAAGGAGACCAGGTTCAAGTCCAGTGTGATGATAGTCCAGGTGAAACCTCATGGCGAAGTGGAGTAGGGGGTGGGAATAGACAAGGAGAAAAATGGACAGGTGCGAGAAAACATATAGAAATGGGAGGAAAAGACTTAATAAAATGATAATAAATTAACAAGCTTTAGGTGTGCAAAGATGTGTGAAGAAGCTCTTTGAACTCCTTCTTTAACCATCTTGCAGTAGAGAAAATGCTGAGGGAAAATTTTGCTTATTTATCCCCTATTAAAGGAAGTAAGGGAAGTAGGCAGTGGATTTATTAGATATGAGCATGACTGGTTGATTCAGTCAGTTGAGGGGATGAAAACATTAGTTGAGCTGGAAAATTGTTGTAGAGACTCAGGCTAGATCATCCCATGGATGAACATAGGCGAAATGAAAACCAGTGTTCTGGAGGAAAATATTGATAGAAATTCCGAAACTTGAGAGTGAGTCTATGGTTAAACCATCCCCTAGGCAAGGCAAGCTCGCGTTAATAGGGTGGTTAGTAAAACTCTTCATTATGTCCCATATTCCCCCTTAGGTCTTTTTTGCCCAGGGTCCAGGTGTTTCTCATACTAAACATAGATGCCCAACAGTTACCCGTAAGAGTAGGTTCCCACATGTCCCAGTTGGTCTGAGAGAGTCTTTGTGTCTGTAGTCTTGGCATAAATTATTAAAGCTCCTCCCCTTTCATTCCCATGAGTATCCTGTTTGATCAATTGGGGATCACCCAGGCAGTACCCTACTGTATTATCCCCTTTCCAAATCTGTGTAATGTAAACCCGATGTGTAGGGAAAGTTCTCATCCCCAAGTCATCTTGGAGATGATTTCCAAAAATAGTCCGAGAGGAAAGTGGGCTTATAGATAGCAGTGCCAAAATATCAGGAGTTGGGTGACCATAAACAGATCAGTTAATATCTCTGAGCTGTGTCTCAGTCTGTAAAATGTTTCCCTGCTTAGCATATTAAGAGGCTCAGATGTGGTAAAGGACTCTTGTAACGTGTACCAGAGTGGGCTTAACAAGCAAACATTAATTGCACTAAAGGTTTTCTCACCAGATATAGTTGCATTTCAGACTTTGGCAGCATATTGATGGCTCTTCCATTGTAACATTCTAAGTAACAGGGAACAGGAAAATGCTGCTTCCCCCATCTGAAAAGCGATATAACAAAAGCTAAGATGCTGAAAGAGAAATATGTAAGTTTTTATGAACCTCAGTAATTGGCAACTACAGTCATGGGGTAGGGGCGGGGATGCTATTTAGACAGTTGGGAACAATAAACCTGAACTGTTGATTTTTCAAATGGAGCAAAAGAGAGGCAGCAAATGGGAGTTTTAAATTCTGGATCTTGGTGTATTTTAAACGGGTGATTTATTCTTTCTTATACTTTCAGGTGTTTCCAATGTGGACACTGAAGAGACAGTTTCCTATCCTTTTTAACATGATCCTAATTTCTGAACTCCTTGGGGCTAGATGGTTTCCTAAAACTCTGCCCTGTGATGTCACTCTGGATGCTCCAAATGCCCATGTGATTGTGGACTGCACAGACAAACATTTGACAGAAATTCCTGGAGGTATTCCTGCCAATGCCACCAACCTCACCCTCACCATTAACCACATAGCAGGCATCTCTCCAGCCTCCTTCCACCGGCTGGACCATCTGGTGGAGATCGATTTCAGGTGCAACTGCATACCTGTTCGACTGGGGCCAAAAGACAACGTGTGCACCAAAAGGCTACAGATTAAACCCAACAGCTTTAGCAAACTCACGTATTTAAAATCTCTTTACCTGGATGGAAACCAGCTTCTAGAAATACCTCAGGATCTTCCTCCCAGCTTACAGCTGCTGAGCCTGGAGGCCAACAACATCTTCTTGATCATGAAGGAGAATCTAACAGAACTGGCCAACCTAGAAATACTCTACCTGGGCCAAAACTGTTACTATCGTAACCCTTGTAATGTTTCATTTACTATCGAAAAAGATGCTTTCCTAAATATGAGAAATTTAAAATTGCTCTCCCTAAAAGATAACAATATCTCAGCTGTCCCCACTGTTTTGCCATCTAGTTTGACAGAACTCTATCTTTACAATAACATCATTACAAAAATCCAAGAAGATGATTTTAATAACCTCAGTCAACTACAAGTTCTTGATCTGAGTGGAAATTGCCCTCGTTGTTATAATGTTCCATTTCCTTGCACACCCTGTGAAAATAATTCTCCCCTACAGATTGATCTAAATGCTTTTGATGCATTGACAGAATTGCAAGTCTTACGCCTACACAGTAACTCTCTTCAGCATGTGCCCCAAAGATGGTTTAAAAACATTAACAAACTTAAAGAACTAGATCTTTCCCAAAACTTCTTGGCCAAAGAAATTGGGGATGCCAAATTTTTACATCTTCTTCATAACCTTGTCAACTTGGATCTGTCTTTCAATTATGATCTTCAGGTCTACCATGCAGTTATAAATCTATCAGATGCATTTTCTTCACTGAAAAAATTGAAAGTTTTGCGAATCAAAGGCTACGTCTTTAAAGAGCTGAATAGTTTAAACCTCTTCCCATTATGTAATCTTCCCAGTCTTGAAGTTCTTGATCTTGGCACTAACTTTATTAAAATTGCTGACCTCAGCATATTTAAACAATTTAAAACATTGAAATTCATTGATCTTTCAGTGAATAAAATATCACCTTCGGGAGATTCAACTGAAGGTGGTTTCTGCTCTAACATGAGAACTTCTGTAGAAGGCCATGGGCCCCAGGTCCTTGAAGCATTGCATTATTTCAGATATGATGAGTATGCAAGGAGTTGCCGGTCCAAGAGCAAAGAGCCTCCTTCTTTCTTACCTCTTAATGAAGATTGTTATATGTATGGGCAGACCTTGGACCTTAGTAGAAATAATATATTTTTTATCAAGTCTTCTGATTTCCAGCATCTTTCTTTCCTCAAATGCCTAAACTTATCAGGAAATAGCATTAGCCAGACGCTTAATGGAAGTGAATTTCAGCCTTTAGTGGAGTTGAAATATTTGGACTTCTCTAACAATCGGCTTGATTTACTCTACTCAACGGCATTTGAGGAGCTGCACAACCTGGAAGTCCTAGATATAAGTAGTAACAGCCATTATTTTCAATCAGAAGGAATTACTCACATGCTAAATTTTACCAAGAACCTCAAGGTTCTGAAGAAACTGATGATGAACTATAATGACATCGCTACCTCCACCAGCAGGACCATGGAGAGTGAATCTCTTCAAATCCTGGAGTTCAGAGGCAACCATTTGGATATTTTATGGAGAGATGGTGATAACAGATACTTAAAATTCTTCAAGAATCTGCTAAACTTAGAAGAGCTAGACATCTCTGAAAATTCTCTGAGTTTCTTACCTTTGGGAGTTTTTGACAGTATGCCTCCAAATCTAAAGACTCTCTCCTTGGCCAAAAATGGGCTCAAGTCTTTCAGTTGGAAAGGACTACAGAGTCTGAAGAATCTAGAAACTTTGGACCTCAGCTTCAACCAGCTGAAGACTGTCCCTGAGAGATTATCCAACTGTTCCCGCAGCCTCAAGAAACTCATACTTAAGAATAATCAAATCAGGTGCCTGACAAAGTATTTTCTCCAAGGTGCTTTCCAGTTGCGACATCTGGACCTCAGCTCAAATAAAATTCAGGTTATCCAAAAGACGAGTTTTCCAGAAAACGTCCTCAACAATCTAAACATTTTGTTTTTGCATCACAATCGATTTCTGTGCAACTGTGATGCTGTGTGGTTTGTCTGGTGGGTTAACCATACCGAGGTGACTATTCCTTACTTGGCCACAGATGTGACTTGCATGGGACCAGGAGCACACAAGGGCCAGAGTGTGGTCTCTCTGGATCTATATACCTGTGAGTTAGATTTGACTAACTTCATCCTGTTCTCACTTTCCATATCAGCAATTCTCTCTCTGATGATGATCACAACAGCAAACCATCTCTATTTCTGGGATGTGTGGTATAGTTATCATTTCTGTAAAGCCAAAATAAAAGGGTATCGACGTCTGATATCACCCAATTCTTGCTATGATGCTTTCATTGTATATGACACTAAAGACCCAGCAGTGACAGAGTGGGTTTTGGACGAGCTGGTGGCCAAATTGGAAGACCCGAGAGAGAAGTGTTTTAATTTATGTCTTGAGGAAAGAGACTGGTTACCAGGGCAGCCTGTTCTGGAAAATCTTTCCCAGAGCATACAGCTTAGCAAAAAGACAGTGTTTGTGATGACAGACAAGTACGCAAAGACTGAGAATTTTAAGATAGCATTTTACTTATCCCATCAGAGGCTCATGGATGAAAAAGTGGATGTAATCATCTTGATATTCCTTGAGAAGCCCCTTCAGAAGTCCAAGTTTCTCCAACTCCGGAAGAGGCTCTGTGGCAGTTCTGTCCTTGAGTGGCCAACAAACCCACAGGCTCACCCGTACTTCTGGCAGTGTCTGAAAAATGCCCTGGCCACAGACAATCACGTGACCTACAGTCAGGTGTTCAAAGAGACAGCCTAGCCCTTCTTTGCCGAATGTGACTGCTACCAAGGAGAAGCTCAGCTGCCTTGATCGGCTCACCCATGCCTTGCCAGAAGAGTGTTCTAAGATTCTCCAAGCCCTGGGATTGCCCATATTGGAGAGGAGTCACCAATACATAACAAAGGAAGCAGAAAAATGGGATTTATATAAGCATCAAGTCATCTTTCTCAGCTCTCTCTGTCTCCATTTGCACTTGAGTCTTTGTCTTCTGCCCTTGCATAAAATACTGTTGGGAGAAGGGTGGCAAGTAGAGGATGTGGGACTTTGATTCTCCTGTAATTGTGATTATTACATATACACACAGTCACCAAGAACTGCACTTCTACCCTCAAGAGGCACTGGTATGTATAGAAATAGGGTTAAAAAAAAGGCTCAGAGTCTGCTTATATGACATTAAAATGTACCAGTTAATTAGTGGTAAAAATAAAGACACAGTTAACTCCTCAGCCAATTGACTCAACCATCTAGTGCCCCGTTCTGTGCAGACCAAGTGCTGGCCCCCAGCAGGTGGTACAGCTCAAGTGCTCCTTGCTCTTTCTCTCCTGGGCCTGTTACTGGGTTTTTTGGGGAAATAGAAACATCTTTGTCATCGATGGACATAGTCTACTTACAAGTGGGAGAAGAATAAAGTCATGCTCTTTACTTTTGATGATAATTTACCTGCTTAAATATGGCTCTGGACTAAATGTTGAAATCCTAATCCCCCAGTGTGATGGTGTTGGGAGGTGGGAGGTGGGGTTTTTAAGAAGTGGTTAGGTCATGAGACTGGAGCCCTCGTGATGGGATTACTGCCTTAGAAGAAGCAGTCAGGGGACTAACTTGCTGTGTTCCCATCGTGTGAGGGTATGGAGAGAGGCTGGCAGTCTATAACACACAGGAGGACCCTCAGCAGAACCAGATCATATTGACACTCTGATCTCCTTCAGACTGGCTTCCATGCTTCAGACTTGTGAGAAATAAATGTTTGTTCTTTAAGTCATGCAGTTTGTGATGTTTTGTTACAGCAGCTGAGCTAAGACAGATTTTTTTAATCTGCATGGCAAAGTACTGTTTCCAAAGAAAAGTTGCCTCATCCAATGATCTTTCAAACTGCTTTATTAACTAATACTGTATACTTGTAATTATCTGAAAACTTGATCCATCAATGTCAGACAGCTTTGATGATAAACTCTAAAGGAGAACCCAAGAGCATATATTTATTTAGAGTTAGCAAGCAGGGATGACAGTCACATGGATTCCTTTAAATTTGGAGGCTGGGGGAGGAACAGAGGTTTACCACCATTAACACTGAGAAAGCTTCAGTCTTGAGCTTTGGCTTCAGTACTAAAAAAAAAAAAAAAAAAAAAACACCAGAAAGGACCAAGATGTTCTGAAGACACACATACTTTCTAAGTGTCTATAAATTTGCATGAGTCCAAAGTCTGAAATGTGACCTGTTTGTTTTTATTTCATGAAAGAAGTTATCTACAGAGGTGTCTGCGCCCTTTGAAAGATAGCTTCAAATCCCAGACTTCAAATTATCTGGGAGATAACTGTGTTTTCTTCATCTATGGAAAAGCCAAAGGTTTTACTCTGAGGATGGCTATATGTATTATTTCCAAAGGACATGTAATCAATAAGGGTCACAAACTCCCAAATTAATCTCTGGAATCAACAGAGCCAGCTGTCTGATAGCCTCGGTAAGCTCGATTGTACTTCATAGGCGCCTACGTGAAAACACAGATAACGCCATAAAAACTGGCTGTTGGCATCATCAATTTCTTCTATTACAACACATAACTATACAAGGTTTAAGTTATTTTGGTGATTTATAAACCATGAAGCACTTGAAGACAAACATCTTCTGAAATGAACCAAGAGGAAGGGAAACTGACAACACAACTCAGAAACCGCAGTGTATTTCAACATGAGGCTGTGCAGCAGTGGTTTGTTGTAGGAAATGACCCAAAGCACAGTAACAGGTGGTTTTCATTTTAATTCCTTTGTATCTTGACAAGTCACTCTGTTAATCTCCTGAGGGTCCTCTGTGGAGTCCTATACCATTAGAGCCATTCATAGATGGCTCGGCTCGAAAGCCACCAACTCAGGCCACCAGGAGAACATGACTGCTAGGTCCCCTGCCAAGCTCTGAGTATGGAAGAGACTCCAGATTGTCCATGGATCCCATGCTACCATGAAGGGGTTCCCAACCACTTCCAGCCCTGAACCTGTCCTTCCTCCTCGGATAGAGACTGTACCTTAGCACGACTTGGGCATTTGTAGGATCCAAGCCAAGAGAGGCATTGGGCAGGTAAGTGTTATGGCTGCGAAAAAGGCAAAACACACAGCTGCAGTCTGTAGAGCAGAGAAAGGCTGAGTATGACTGCAACCCCATGGCTGAGTCAGGGTCTCTTAAGGTCTCTTGGCCCATCCTCACGTCTGCTCCCAGCTCTGCCCAGTCTTAGGTCCAGCTGATCTCTTACATGTAGTCAGGGAGTACAGGGTACATGAGAGGGGCTGCAGTGATGTAACAGTCTGGGTGTCGTCTTGTCTTGTTCCTGCGGAAGCTGACGGGGACAGCAAGGATGCACACGCCTCTTTTTCAGGAGGCTGTCCCTGCCCCCCCCTCGCCCCCGCATAAAACACGCTTTTTGTTGACCTCTCGTGGTCCTCACCAAGAGGATCCAGCTTGCATCTCCTGTAAGGTATTTATGGCCCCATTTTACAATGGGGGGTGGGGACACCTCTTCTGCGCACACTCAAGTGAGCAGAGAACTCTGGCTAGGGGGCAGATTGACCAGCTGGGCCGTGGGATGCCGGACCTCAGGAGAAGTTGGTAGTGGGACACAAGTCCCCTCTCCTGGAAGTCTGAACCCTTGAGCCTAAGAAGCACTGGGAATTCCTTGTCTCTCCAGAAATACAAATATCAGTGTGGGAGGAAAACGACCACAGAATGTGATCGAGGGCGACTCCAAAGGAGATGTTCTCTGGAGAACACGAGGCCTGAAAATGAATCCATGTCACTGAGTTAATGTAACGAAGGCAAATATGAGATGTGCCAGCCGACCAACATAGTGAGGGGGGAGGGCTACAAAGAGCGAAAAAGCCCCAAACTCGTGAGGAGCTTGCGTGGTGGAAGGCCTGGTGACACGGGGGCCATCCACGCTGGTGACGGGGAGATGGCAGCAGGGCACTTGCACCCTGTTTGAGGGTTTTATATCTCTTCTTTTGTTTCCCTCTCCCTCTCAGCTCCCTTTTCGGCTTTAGGGCCCACAGCCAGTCTCGTGTCCTGCACAAGAATGAAGAGAAGGAGCCACCGTTGCAGGTGGATTCTTCTGTTGGGAAGCACTGGTTTGGTGTGTTTAACATCCTGGTTTAACACTGGTCTCTTTCCCACACTCGCAGAGTCAATCCCCACCTGCTTCAGTGAGCCTGAGCTTCTGAACTGGCATGGTGGAACTTTCCCTGGCCGACATGGGCCAGACTCTCCGTCACATTCAAATTCATATTCTTTCAACTTATCTCAATTTTCAACCATGTGAGCTAAGAAACTGGATGAGATCCGGTGCTCTGCCTTCAAGATTACCCTGCTCTTGGGTTGTAAGTATTGACAGTTTCTAACATGTTTGCCATGACACTTCAGTGGTTGTTTTTCTTTGTATAAACATCCCTTCTCCCTCTTGGTGATTTATATTAACAGTTTTGGAAGAGCCCAGACTAGTTGACTGAGGAGGTTTGAGTGCCAGTGTCTCACAAGCACCCTCCAGAAACAGTCTGTTAGTTTCTGGAGGGTAAGAGGAAGTCCCTGTGGCCTTATGGCAATTTTTATACATCCCTAGAGCCCACCAGTGGTCACAGTGAGATGGGCAGATGCTTCTAACACAAGAAAACGGTTCTCAGAATCCTGGCTGGTGATGCCCCTGAAGCAAAGGCCAGAGACAGACAAATAGGACACCGTCTTTGTCTTCTATGATACACATGACTGCTTCACTCATCACTGGCCAAGGAGATGCAGCGGGTCAGACATCCCAGAGGCTTTTGCAATAGTGAATTGCATGAGCCATAGAACTTGGTAGGAACATCTCCATGAACCCATATCCAAGGCCCTTTGTCCAGGGGGACTGCGCTGCTAAAAAAACTGGCAGGGAATGGGAGGAGTGTGGACTCTTTTGGCAGTTAGAACCAGCCTGCTGTCCTGAAGTCACCTTGAAGCAGTGGATAATACTCCTGAGCCAGGTCCAAGCGGTGGCCCACCAAGCAGGACCTTGTAATCAGGTGGTATGCAGTAAGTGGGCCTCCCTGGTGGTTCAGTGGCTCAGTCTCATAAAGAGTCCACCTCCCAAGCAGGAGACATGGGTTCAATCCCTGATCCCAGAAGATCCCCTGGAGGAGGAAATGGCAACCCACTGGAGTATACTTGCCCGGGAAATCCTATGGACAGAGGAGCCTAGTGGGCTACAGTCCCTGGGGTCGCAAAAGAGTCAGACATGATTTAGCAGCTAAACAACAAGAAATGCATTAAATAACAATCTTTTATAGGGCTCATCTCTCTCCCCTGGGTCCTCATTTCCCACCATTTAGTTGCCCTTCAATGAAAGTGGAATGGGAAGAATGAACTGTAAAATCATCACCAATTTGCTCTTCCTCTTGAGGGCAGGCCCCCCAGGGAGTGACAGGTGAGGAGAGAGCAAGAAGGATCTTGGGAAGAAGGGCATAAGATGAAGTCACTGGTACCTGGACAGCATTATCTAGTGGGGTCTGGAGAGGGAAGTGGAGGGGAAGGAGTCACATTTATAAAGCAGCAAATGCCAAGTTCAGCACCTAATTTATTCCATTAAATCTTCACAGCGGCTCCCTGAAGGTGGTATTAGGGGCTCCATCTTAAAGAGGATGGATTAACTCAGAGATGAACGTGCGATCAGATGTGTTAAGTCAACTGCCAAGATCCATGAAGCTGGAAATGGCCCTACCCCAAACTGACCCAGCTCTGTCCACTCAGACCAGTTGGTTCTCCCAATTTTACAGGGGCTCAGAATCACCCAAGGAGCTTAGATATCATGTGGATTGCAGTCCTTCATGCCAGAGATCCTGGCCTCTGGTACCCAGGACATTTTGGAAACTCCCTAAGTGCTTCTGAAGCAGCTGGTTTGTGGAGCCCATGCAGGAAGCACCACATCTTCCTTTGGGATACCAGGGAGAGTCAACATGGGGATCCTTTCAACAAGAAAAGCCCGAGCCCCCAGATATGCTCGATTTCTTTTCTCCTGCATCCAGACCTCGGCACTCTTAACCCACTGCCCTTCAACTCAAATCGCTTCCCTCTTGGCACTTGTTTTCAGGAGGGACATAGTCTAACCATATAGGATTGGCAGTTCTGTTCAGGGCTAACATGTGAACACGGTTTGGGCAGGCACACCGAACAGATTTGAGTAGTGACAGAGACAAGTGGCGAAGTGATTCGAAGTCTTGTGGATCCTGACCAGTAGAGCTGCTGCTTGTGTTCAGGGTTTCAAGGATGTCTTGACTGTCATTTTCCTAGTGTCTGACTGAGTTAGATGCTGACTGTGGTTGTACATATGCGGTGCAGAGCGCCACCTAGTGAAACTTCATGTGTGTTGCTGGTCTGCTACTGAGACCCTTGGCTAGGTCCCAAAGTGGGGTGTGGACAGAGAATATAATAGATATAATCATCTTTTAGAAAGTGTGTCTGTGGCTATTTTATCATATCCCCAGTGTGTTAACACAGAAATATGTAGGGCTGTATGTTCAATGTTGTTTATTGATGAGAGGGCAATTTGAAAATATTGAGGACCATAGACAATTAACTCTGTTTCAACCACTTATTTCCATTGCTTGGCTTGTTGTCTCAAGATGGGGCTGGCCATGCATTGCCATTTGCACGTGCGGGTGTAGAAGAAAAACCTGAGTTAACCTGGTGAGCGGCTTTCTTTTCCCTATGACACATCTCCTCTTTCCATATAATGTGGCCGCCATGTTGAACTGTGGTTTATGTAGTAGTGATACCTTTTAGTCGCTCTCTTGACTCCAATCTCACTCACTAAGCACTCTCTCTCTCTCTGTCTCCTGTTTCTGACTAATCTACCTGTTCTCCTCCACCACCTCCTCATCACCCCCCTCAGCCCATGTATGGCATCTTTAAAGCCTGCTGTAATTTAATCGTTTGAGGATTAGCGGTCTTTCCCATCCTGCTTAACTGTGAGTTGATGAAAACTGTCTCTGGGTGGGCACGATGCTTGGGGGTTTCATGACCACTTCCCACAGGCAGCATTAAACAAGTCAAAGATGATGGCATGCTCACTTGCTCTTATATTTATAGAACATTCTTCATATTCACTAATTCATTCCTCATATTCACTAATATTTTTAGTCTTTTGCTCTTAGTGTACAGTATCTGGAAATATCCTTCTTTTGGCCTTTTCTGCTGTGTAAAGTTTATGTATTTCATGTATTATGTTCATATAATTAAATTTTTTTATTCAAAGGGTGATATTTCATTTGTTAGCGCTTCCACACATTACATAGTCTCACTCACAGTTTGGTCTCCTCTTGCTTTCTTTGAATTGAAGTCCATCAGAATTTCCAGAAATGTCTCAGATATCCAGAGCTCATTTCTTCAGGCCTTTTCCGTAAGTATTAGTTTTCATTTTCCATAATCTTCATATCATGAGAATGCTGACCACTTCCTGCTCAAAACTTATCAGAGGAAAGTCCCTTTTCATTGATCCAATTTCCCATATGTCACCAGTTCTGCTTTTTCCTATGATCCTGCAAGAAGATGAAGAAAACCCACAAGTCTGAAGGAGCTCCGTGTTCATCTGCATAGGAGCCTGTGTGCTTCTTTACTGTCAAAAATCAGGATGCAGCTTTTCCCGTTCTTCCCCTCCCCCACCATCTCCTAATATTGTCACTGACTCTGGATATAATGGGTTTTTTCCATTGTCACATGTGAGTTTACAATTTTCCTGATATTGCCTGTTTTCCAAAAACTTCTTTTAAAAAGCCCTGTGGAGAGAGACCGTATCAAGGTTTACATACAAAAGTATAAAGTACTCTCTTCCGAGAATGTGATGGGCAGGGTTGATCTCTCCCTAAGAGGTGCTAGATACCAAACCTGCATCAAGTCCCGCTTTGGTGAGGTTCACGTGGACATTTAGGATTCCATTTAGAATGTGATGTTTGCAGAATTGTTGGGGTCTGGGGGAGCCGAGTTCCTTACACTTCTCTCCTGCTGAGCTGTACATTCTGGTGTCAGGTGGGGTTAAGACCCAGCATTTGCTAAATTTGATGCCCATGGCATAGACTTGTCATCTGACACCTCTCCAACCCCCCAACTCCATGGAGTTGGCCCACCCAGCTACAGGCAGAAAAGAAGAAACTTCAATCCAGAGTGAAGGTGCCCTGTTATACAGAGCTTACCTCAGGGTGGTAGAAGCAAGGGTGGGGGGTGTGCCCTATTATTGGCAGGTTGTCCTGAGAGAACAAGAGCCAGGGGACCGAGACAGACAGGAGCAGTTACCATTTTCCAACTATCATCAATCAGCCCATAGCAGACCACATGCCCCACTTCAGGACTTGATGTCACTGAGTAAGAAGATCTTGTTGGTTATCTATTTTATATATAGTAGTGCTATACACCTGGAACTGTAGCGCTCCCAAGAATAGCAAGGAGAGATAAGAAAGCCTTCCTCAGTGATCAATGCAAAGAAAGAGAATGAAAAAGACGAGAGTTCTCTTCAAGAAAATGAGAGGTACCAGGGAACATTTCATGCAAAGATGGGCACAATAAAGGACAGAAATGGTATGGACCTAACAGAAGCAGAAGATGTTAAGAAGAGGTGGCAAGAATACATGGAAGAACTGTACAAAAAAGATCTTCATGACCCAGATAATCACGATGGTGTGATCACTCACCTAGAGCCAAACATCCTGGAATGTGAAGTCAAGTGGGCCTCAAGAAGCATCACTACGAACAAAGCTAGTGGACATGATGGAGTTTCAGTGGAGCTATTTCAAATCCTAAAAGATGATGCTGTGAAAGTGCTGCACTCAATTTGCCAGCAAATTTGGACAACTCAGCAGTGGCCACAGGACTGGAAAAGGTCGGTTTTCATTCTAATCCCTAAGAAGGGCAATGCCAAGGAATGTTCAAACTACCACGCAACTGCACTCATCTCACACGCTAGCAAAGTAATGGTCAAAATTCTCTAAGCCGGACTTCAACAGTACATGAACCGTGAACTTCCAGATGTTCAAGCTGGATTTAGAAAAGGCAGAGGAACCAGAGATCAAATTGCTAGCATCCGTTGGGTCATGGAAAAAGCAAGAGAATTCTAGAAAAACATGTACTTCTGCTTTATTGATTATGCCAAAGCCTTTGACTGTATGGATCACAATAAACTGTGGAAAATCCTTAAGAGATGGGAACACAAGACCACCTTACCTGCCTCCTGAGAAATCTGTATGCAGGTGAAGAAGCAACAGTTAGAACCAGACATGGAACAGCAGACTGGTTCCAAATCAGGAAAGGAGTATGTTAAGGCTGTATATTGTCACACTGCTTATTTAGCTTATATGGAGAGTACATCATGCAAAATGCCGGGATGGATGAAGCACAAGCTGGAATCAAGATTGCCAAGAGAAATATCAATAACCTCAGATATGCAGATGATACCACCCTTATGGCAGAAAGTGAAGAGAAACTAAAGAGCCTCTTGATGAAAGTGAAAGAGGAAAGTGAAAAAGTTGGCTTAAAACTCAGCATTCAAAAAACAAAGATCATGGCATCCGGTCCCATCACTTTGTGGCAAATAGATGGGGAAACAATGGAAACAGTGACAGGCTTTATTTTCTTGGGCTCCAAAATCACTACAGATGGTGACTGCAGCCATGAAATTAAAAGATACTTGCTCCTTGGAAGAAAAGCTATGACCAACCTAGATAGCATATTAAAAATCAGAGACATTACTTTGTCAACAGAGGTCTGTGTAGTCAAAGCTATGGTTTTCCAGTAGTCATGTATGGATGTGAGAGTTGGACTATAAAGAAAGCTGAGCACCAAAGAATTGATGCTTTTGAACTGTGGTGTTGGAGAAGACTCTTGAGAATCCCTTGGACTGCAAGGAAATCCAACCAGTCAATCCTAAAGGAAATCAATCCTGAATGTTTATTGGAAAGACTGATGCTGAAGCTGAAACTCCAATACTTTGGCCACCTGATGTGAAGAACCAAATCATTGATAAAGACCCTGATGCTGGGACAGATTGAAGGCGGGAGGAGAAGGGGACGACAGAGGATGAGATGGCTGGATGGCATCACCAACTCGATGGACATGAGTTTGAGCAGGCTCTGGGAGTTGGTGATGGACAGCGAAGCCTGGCGTGCTGCAGTCCATGGGGTCACAAGGAGTCAGACACGACTGAGTGACTGAACTGAACTGAACACCTGAAACTAGCACAACATTGTAAATCAACTAGATTTCAATTTAAAACTTTTTTTAGTGGAAGTAGAAGAGGAAACTCCTTCCAGAGTATCATTCTGAATCAATAAGACATGAATAAAGTCTCAATTAAATGTACTCTGTTAATAAATTAGCCTCTACAACATCAGGCCATGCTTGGACTCATGAAATGAAGAAGACTCTTCTTTTTAGAGTCTAAGACCAAAACTTAAAGGTTTCTCATCCTTTCAGGAGACAGACAGAGTCATTACCTTCAAGGGCACTAAAGATATCATTTCTAAGACTCCTTATTATTGATTCAGTTCAGTTCAGTTGCTCAGTCGTGTATTATTGATTGGGTGCCATGATTTCCTTTTAAGCATTTATGAGATAGTGCAGATTAAGTTATTTAGAATTTGTATTCTGCATTATATTGATGTATTTAGAAGCTGTCAATTATATTCACTCACTCATTTATTCATTTTATTCAGGTATTCAATAAATATTATTATGGACCAGGCATCATTCTAGGGCCCAAGGAGATGCTGATCAGCAAAAATAGAAATATTTCATTTCCTTAGAGCTTATTCAGAAACTCATTACTCAGATAATCATATTGGGGGAGATTCAAGTATTTTGAAGGAAAGGAAGAATGTTCTAGAAGATTATATAATTCTCACATTACAGGTCAGAGAACTGAGTCAGATTGGGGAACTGGAGGAGCAGGCAGCCTAAGGAAGACCACCAGAGCTGAGATGTGAAAATGAGTTGACTGAACAAGACAGCATTGAAAGAAGACAACATTTGGAGCAGGAGGTCACAAGTGTGGCTTAGTAATATTGATTTGAGGAGGTTTCCAATACCCACATTGGAGATGCTGAGTCAGTAGTTGACCATCGTCTGTGGAGCTCAAGAAAGAGAGCTGTGAACTAGAGATACGTAGTTCAGGTCTCCTGTGGTGGTGACAGTGATGGACGCCTTGCACAGAAATGATATAGTTTAGGGCCTTTCTATCCAAAGTGTGGTCCCTGGACCAGCCACATTGGCACCTCCTGGAAGCTCCTCAGAAAAGCTCACTTTGTACCTCCTAAATCAGAATCTGAATGCAACAACAGACCCAGGCGGTTGCCAGGCATGCTACAGTGTGAGAAGCACTGCCCTAGGGTAGAGCTTATTAACCTCAGCATTACTGACCAAAAGGCCTTTGTTGGGATGAAGTGTGTAGGGGGGATGCTTTTGAGGGGAGAGCTGTCCTGTGCATTGTAGGGTGTTGAGCAGCATCCCCAGCCTCTACCCACTAGATACCACGAGCACCTCCCCTGCGCTCAAGCTGTGGAAACCATCCATCCCTGCCAAATGTCCTTTGGGGGACAAAATACACCTCAGTGGAGAGCCGCTGACCTAAGGGCAATGTTTGGAATAGATGGAAAGCTGATGGGAATTGAGCTTTAAAGAATTCTACTTGTTCACAGCTGGCAGAAGATGAGCCTGAAAAGGACAGTGAAAACGAGGAGACAGAGAAGAAAAATCAGGAGAGCAGTGTCCAAGATATCAAGGGAGCGAGGGTGATGAGGGTGATGAGGGCGATGTCACATGGTGCTGAGATGAAGCGGAAGATGAGGACTGCGGAGTGCCCATTTAACTGAGAGAGATGGAAGTGACCCTCTGGGATTTGTTAGAAATACAGAGTCTCAGGTCCCAACCCAGACCTCCTGAATCAGGTTCCCGGGTGATTCCTGCACATTAAAGTCAACTAACAGGCAAGTCTTCAGTCTGATAGTCAAAGAGAAGAAAAAGACATTGTGCAATTTTATCTACAACTGGTTTGCTACACATGACTGCCTTAAATATACTTACCGTCTATAAATAGATTTAAAGGAACCACATATGGTTGAACATGGCACATGTTTAAACAGGAACATATGTAGTTTCCAAACTCATAAATCAGAGCTCTGGTTGTACTCCTATTTTCAAGAGTTGGTGGCTTCAAAATTTCATGATTTTAAGTCTCAAGTACAGTTGTTACTTTTTGCAGGCAATTAGTGCCCAATAACAAATGAATATGTGTTTTGCACCTAATTGACTTTCTTAAACAAAGAATATTTAGTATAGTTTGGTGTAAACAGAATCCTAATGTTTTTACTAATTGCATTCATATTAGTGGATGTGCAGCTGACGTATGTTACTCTAGACGGATGGTTTGTTTGGTTTTTTTTCCTTCCTTTTTCTTTTTCTCCCTGATTTTATTGAGACAGAATTGGCAAATAAAAATTGTATATATTGAAGGCCTGCAATGTGATGGTCTAATATATGCATATATAGTGAAATGATTACCACATATCCACCACCTGACATGGTTACCATTTTGTGGGGGCGGGTGTGGTGAGAACATTTAACATCTACTCTCTTAGTAAGTTTCCAGTGTAAAATACAGTATTATTAATGGAATAATCATGCCTTGCATTTGATCCTCAGCTTATTCATCTTATGACTGGAAGTTTGTAGCCTTTGACCAACATCTCCCCATTTGCCCCAGCCACCTTATTCTAGCCCCTGGTAAGCACCATTCTACTCCCTGAGTCTATGAATTTGACTATTTAATTTTTATATTAAAAATAAAAATAAAAAATTTTAATTCATCAAAAATTTTAATAGGCAAAAATTAATTGACTGTTTTCTTCTTATAACTTATCTATGTATTTTGTGGCTGAGCTGGCTCTTCGTTGCTGTGTGCGGGCTTTCTCTAGTTGTGCTGTGAGCTTCTCACAGCGGCTTCTCTTGTTATGGAGCACAGGCTCTAGGCATGTGGGCTTCAGGAGTTATGGCACATGGGTTTAGTTGCCCTGCAGCATGTGGGATCTTAGTTCCTAGACCAGGGATCAAATCCACGTCCCCTGCATTGGTAGGCAGACTCTCTCTCTCTTTTTTTAAAATATAAAATGTGTCTAATAACTTTATACTGTCATACATTTTTACATAATATTTTTGAGACACTGGGTTAGGCTGTGGTTGTGTTAGTCAATAAGTCGTGTCCAACTCTTTATGACCTGGTGGACTGTAGTTCACTAGGTTCCTCTGTCCATGGGATTTCCAGGCAAGAGTACAGGAGTGGGTTGCTATTTCCTTCTCGGGATCTTCCCAGTCTGGGTATCAAAGCCACATCTCCTGCATTGCAGGTGAATTCTTTACTGCTGTGCCACCAGGGAAGCCCATATTGAGTTATATATGTTATTTTAATGAATTTAACCTGTTTCTTTTTGCATTTTAATTGTGGCTGCTGGAAAATTTAAATTACATATGTGACTCATTTTTGTTGGACATTGCAGCTCTAAAAGCTGAAGAGCCAATGGGTATTTGCTGATTTTCTTGGTGAAAAAGTGGCTTATTCTTGTTGGTGTTTGATAGAAAACAACAAAATTTTGTAAAGCAATTATCCTTCAATTAAAAAATAAATAAATTTTAAAAAGACCTCCCCCCCCCAAAGTGAACTATTTAATTTCTTTGTTGAAAAGGAACAGACAGATTCTTACTGATTCAGAATGATACTCTGGAGGAAGTTTCCTCTTCTCCTTACACTTAAAACATTTTTTTCACTGAAATAGAGTTGATTTACAGTGTTGGGCTAGTTTCAGGTATACAGCACTACTATATATAAAACAGATAACCGAACTGAGTCTTAATCACTGGACCACCGGAGAAGTCCCGAGTTTGACTATCCTGCTGCTGCTCAGTCACGTCAGTCGTGTCTGACTCTGTGCGACCCCATAGATGGCAGCCCACCAGGCTCCACCGTCCCTGGGATTCTCCAGGCAAGAACACTGGAGTGGGTTGCCATTTCCTTCTCCAATGCAGGAAAGTGAAAAGTGAAAGAGAAGTCTCTCAGTCTGACTCTGATTTCCAGGCAAGAGTGCTGGAGTGACTATTTTAGATTCTACTTATAAAGACATTGGACAGTATTTGTTTTTCTCTCTTTGACTCATTTCAGTTAGCATAATGTCCTTCACATTCATCCATGTTGTTCCAAATGGTAGAATTTCCTTTATTTTTATGGCTGAGATAGATATATATATACGTGTCACATTTCTTTCTCCATCCATCCATCAGTGGACACTTACCCTCCCTGCTGGGATAGCCTGTTTCTGTATCTTGGCTAAAGTAAATAAGGCTGCACTGAACATGGGGGAGGGGGGCAGACACCTTTCCAAATTAGTGTTTTCATTTTATTCATATAAATACCCAAAAAATGGAATTACTGGAGCATATGGTATAATTTTTTGAGGTACCTTCAAGTGTTTTCCATAGTGGTCGCCCCAATTTACATTCCCATTAACAGTGCACAAGTGTTCCTTTTTCTCTATATCCTTGCCAGAATTTGTTATTTCTTTTTATTTATTTATTTTTTTTGATGATAGCCATTCTAACTGGTGTGAGGGGATATCTCATTGTGGTTTTGGTTTGTACTTCCCTTTTCACATACC
Source organism: Capra hircus (assembly GCF_001704415.2). NCBI lineage: Eukaryota > Metazoa > Chordata > Mammalia > Artiodactyla > Bovidae > Capra > Capra hircus. Next base: position 50,688,289 of record NW_017189516.1, on the reverse strand, counting down.
TGTTGGCAATTTGTATGTTTTCTTCGGGAAGATGTCTGTTCAGATCCTCTGTCCATTTTAAAATTGATTGCTTGCTTTTTGCCATTGAGTTACATGAGTTCGTTATGTATTTTGAATAGTGACCCCTAATCGGATATATGGTTTGCAAACACTCTCTTCTACTTTATAGATGGCCTTTTCATTTTGTTGATGTGTTTCTTTGCTGTGAAGAAGCTTTTTAGTTTGATGTAGTCCCACTTGCTGATTCTTGCTTCTGTGGTTTGTGCTTCTGGTGTCATATCTAAAAAGACATTGCCAAGATCAGTATTAAGGAGGTGTTTCCTGTTTTCCTCGAGGAGTTTTATGGTGTTAAGCCCTACATTTAAGTCTTTAATCCATGCAAACACACAGGTGTAAGGTGACCCTATTCCATCCATAATAAGGACTGCAGAGAGTCTCAGGCTGGGGACAATAGCAGGCTACCCCAGCAGGGAGGGTTTATTTATTGTGAGACAGTCCTGGTGATACCTCAGTTTCCCCACTTCCTACAAGTGGTTCTTAACCTTGGCTGTCCTTGAAATTACGTGAAAGTTGCTCAGTCGTGTCTGACCCTTTGTGACCCCATGGACTATACAGTTCATGGAGTTCTCCAGGCCAGAATACTGGAGTGGGTAGCCGTTTCCTTCTCCAGGGGATCTTCCCAATCCAGGGATCGAACCCAGCTCTCCCACATTGCAGGCAGGTTCCTTACCAGCTGAGCCACAAGGGAAGCCCCGAAATTACGTGAGGGTCTTTAAAAATCTCCACCCATGAAGATGCTGATTTAATTGGTCTGGGATAGAGACGCATTTGAATTTAAAAGCTTGCAGGTGATTCCAATTTGCAGGCAACAGTGCGAACCATTGCTTTAGAATCTTTGCTCTATTGCAGTTAGTTCTGAGACCTGAGCATGCACAGAGTCAGCTGAGGAGGCTTGTTAAACTTCAGGTGGCTGGGTACCGCTTCAGTTTCTGATTCAGTAGGTCTCAAGTTGGAGCCTGAGAACTTGCATCTCTAACAAGCTGGGCTGGGGGCTCCAAAGCTGCTAGGCTAAGAATTACCCTTGGAGAACTCCTGTTCTATTGAGTGGTTCTCAAACTTCATTCGGAGAAGGCAATGGCACCCCACTCCAGTACTCTTGCCTGGAAAATCCCATAGATGGAGGAGCCTGGTAGGCTGCAGTCCATGGTGTCACTAGGAGTCGGACATGACTGAGCAACTTCACTTTCACTTTTATGCATTGGAGAAGGAAATGGCAACCCACTCCAGTGTTTTTGCCTGGAGAATCCCGGGATTGGGGGAGCCTGGTGGGCTGCCGTCTATGGGGTTGCACAGAGTCGGACACGACTGAAGCGACTTAGCAGCAGCAGCAGCAAACTTCATTGGCCCCAGAGCTCCTGAGTTTTTTGAGTCCTGACATTTGCATTTTAAATAAGAAACAGCTGATCCTATGTACGTGCTATAGAGAGAAACCTTTGCAAAACCCTGCCCTGGATGCTAAGATGGCACTGGGAGGCAGAGTCATCTTTAAGAACGTCTGCCTTCTTCCCTTTTCCTTCATTCCAATTCAAGTTGGCCTTAAGCTCTGTGCCCACTGCCTTGGGGGGCTTGTGTGGGGTGAGTACGTTATTTGGATTTTGTTATTTATTTGGGCAGCACCGGGTCTTAGTTGTGGTGTTTGGGACCTTTAGTCTCAGCTGGTGGGATCGAGTTCGAGCCCGTGCCGCCTGCCTTGGGAGCCTGGAATCTTAAACCCTGGACTACCAGGGAAGTCCCTCAACCTTTTTTGGGGGGAGAGAGAGAAGCCAAGAGGGAAGGGAATTGGAGGGCTGAGAAGTCGTGTTGATCCCGAGAAAAGAGAGGACCTGCCAACTTTCTGTGGAAAATGCTTAAATGGATTGTGCCTCCTCTCACATGCATCCCCCACCCCCGGGTGTTACTATATTAGACCTAGAAGCTGTGTACAAGTCCTGGAAGGCAAGGCTCCTCTGGTCCCCTGAAGGTCTGAGTTGACCTTCAGGAGACCTCAGGTAGGATGAAAGCTCAGTGACAGAAACAAAATCAAATTATCGAAAATGAAGCTGTCTTGCTGTGCATCCCAGTTGGTAGACTGACATCCACACCGGGTGCATTAGCTATCCGCTGTACTCCTGGAACATTTTCTACCTGGCCATCTTTCTTTTGTAATATGGTTTTGTTTTCTCAAAATCTAACTCAGTAAGTGGACTGAGTATTGTTGTTGTTGTTCAGTCACTCAGTTGTGTCTGATTCTTTACGATCCCATGGGCTGCAGCACGCCAGGCTTCCCCGTCCTTCACTATCTCCTGGAGTGTCCGAGCTTTGTTTCATTCAGTTTCTTTTCTTTTCTTCTTCTTCTTTTTTTTTTTTTTTTTTTTTTGGTGTATTCATTTCGCTGTACTGGGTCTTAGTTCTTCATTGTAGCATGTGGGATCTTTTAGCTGCAGCTTCTGAACTCTTGGCTGCGGCATGTGGAATCTACTTCCTTTGACCGGGGATGGAACCCAGCCCCCTGCATTGGGAGTGCGGAGTCTTAGCCAGTGGACCAGCAGGGACATCCACATACACTTTTTTCATTAATGAAATTGACCAGCCTCTAGCTGATTGTTTAGTTAAAAGTCTCTGTCTGTTCCCAGATGGAAGGGCAAAAGCTTATGGCTTCATGGTGTTTGTTTTCCTTGAATCTTAAAACTTTGAGACCCATAGGGCAAATTGTCCATAAACATTGTTCTTCTTTGGAAACTCGAGTTGCTGTAACTGAAATGGCCCCTACATGAGGAATAAACTTTTTATACATGTGTAGATTTTAGTAACCTTTGCAGCAGTGTAAAATTTTATACTCATTTTATCCCATACACATCACACAAAAAGGACCCCTCTGCCTAGTCAGAAATCCAAAATACTGGGTGGAGAGCGCCACCTGGTGGCAGGATGGTTATTAGCTCCTTTGCCATGGCCTGGATCTTCCAGAAGCAATTTCTGACCCTGGAGGAGTACTTAAGTCCTTTGAGGGGCTGGGAGAGGGTGGGGAATGTGGAGTGCAGACCCAGAAAGGAAGAAACCAAAATGGTTTTCTACAACACTGGAAGCACCACATTGAGAGAGGTGAAGATTGGAAAAAGAGAATTAGAAGGCAAGAGGAAAGAAGACAAGTTGAGAGGGAAGAAGGAGTTCTAAGGATTGTGGGAAATCCCTTGATGACCTGGAGTCTTCCTCTCCGCACCCAGCCTGGGGCCTCAAACCTGAGAGCATGTCCTCATGTGTTCAGGGTACCCTCATCTGTGTGAATTATGTGGCTGTCCCCCGAGTCTTCTCACATGTTCTCAGCCTCTAGTGCCGACACGTGCCCCTCTACCAGCTGCGCTCTCTCCCAGTAACCAACCTCACCTCCTATATCCATCAGAGAAATTGGAAGCCCCCGACGTGCACTTCTCCAAATCTCCTCCCCTCAACATCGAAATATGTTTTACGTGACTGTCTTCCACACCAGCTCACAAAACCGAGATCCTTTCCCCAAAGAGCCCATCCTGTTTGCAAGGAGTGGTGGCCCCCTCTTTAGGTGCCCCCCCCCGGTGGCCCTTCCTAAGATACAGCTCCACCCACCTCTGCTCCTGGTTCACTCCCTTTGGCCTACTTGCTATATCAGATATGCTTCATCATCCCTCTTGTCCATCTTGCTGGCACTTCTCCTCACTTGAACATAGTTCTTCTAAAATGACCTTCCCCCCAAAGGTGTTTATTGTGGCATTGTTTGTAATGTTAAAAAATCAGGACAATACTTCATTCTTTTTATGGCAGAGTAATATTCCATTGTGTGTATATGCACATATGCATATGCATACAATGGAACGTGTGTGTGTGTATATACACACCTCATCTTCTTAAGCCAGTCATCTGTTGATGGGCGCTTGGGTTACCTTCTTGTCTTGGCTATTTTGAATAAACCACCTGAAGCTAACACAGTATTGTAAGTCATCAATACTTACAACTCAGGGGAAAAAATGATTAGGACACCCAAGAGTCAATCAATAGGAGATTCATTAAATAAAATGTTACATCCATACAGTGTATACAGCAGAGCCATTAAGAAACAAAACCTGGAACTTCCCTGGTGGTCCAGTGGTTAGGACTCCACGCTTTCACTGCTGAGGGTGTGGGTTCACTTGCTGGTTGGGGAACTAAGATCCCACAAATCACACAGCGCAGCCAAAAACAAAAACCCAGAAACCCAGCCCTTGGGTTCAGAAGGTTTACTGTCTGATAGAGGAGGTAAAATGGACCTACCAAAATACAATACAAGAAAGAACGTGACAAGTTCTACAGAGCTTTTGGTTTATTGGGGCGAATTACTGGAGCTTTGCAAGCATGCTTCCATCTCTAAAAGTGGAGATTTTACCAACCACCAAAGCACAGTGTGAAATGTACATGGCTGGAGGCTTCAGGTGGGTGCCTAGGATGGAGGAGATTAAATGCCACCAGAGGCAGGCAGGGGCTTGGGAACTGAACACAGGGCACACATCTGCTGGGCGGGCCTGGCCACGTGGGTGCTGGCTGAGATGAGCAGGCTGCTGACAGCTGTGCCCCAAACGCCTCTGGCTAGGAGGCACCCATCCCAGGAGGTGGGGGCCAGTGCAGAGCTTGCCGTGAAGAAGGAAGAAGGCTGCAGAGGTGAGCAGGGTGTGGGGCCTTCTCAAGCAGTGAGGGGCAGTCCTGTCAACCTGAGGAGGAGGACTGGTGTCCAAGGCTACGGAGAGGGAACATTGGGAAAGACTGGATCAAGACTGCGGAGAAATTTGCTTCTCAGCGCAGGGGTTCCAACTCCACCATGGTGAGGATCATCAGTGTGTTCCTTCTGGAAAGTTCCTCTGGCGTGCTAGGGTTGGTGCTGGAAGGTGACCATGTTTATTGTCATCCCTCACTACTTGTTTAGCCCTTTAGAACCCAGCATTTGATTCTGCCACATTGGAAGCTACTTTGTTGAGTGTCACCATCAATCTTCTCTTTGCTAAATTAGATGGCTTTTATGAGTCTCTGGGATCCTGTGCATGGCTAGAATACTGGATAGTGGATAAGAGCACAATTCTGGAGCCAGAGGAACATGACTTTTTTTTTCTCACTGTGCTGAGTCTTCATCGCTTTGTGTGGGCTTTCTCTGGTTGTGATGAGCAGGGGCTTCTTTTTTTTTAATTTTAGAATCTTTAATTCTTACATGCGTTCCCAAACATGAAGCCCCCTCCCACCTCCCTCCCCATAACATCTCTCTGGGTCATCCCCATGCACCAGCCCCAAGTGTACTGTATCCTGCGTCAGACATAGACTGGCGATTCGATTCTTACATGATAGTATACATGTTAGAATGTCATTCTCCCAAATCATCCCATCCTCTTCCTCTCCCTCTGAGTCCAAAAGTCCATTATACACATCTGTGTCTTTTTTGCTGTCTTGCATACAGGGTCGTCATTGCCATCTTTCTAAATTCTGTATATATGTGTTAGTATACTGTATTGGTGTTTTTCTTTCTGGCTTACTTCACTCTGTATAATCGGCTCCAGTTTCATCCATCTCATCAGAACTGATTCAAATGGGGCTTCTTATTGCAGTGGCTTCTCTTGTTGGGGAGTATGGGCTCTAGAACACCAGCTTCAATAACTGTGGCACACGGGCTTAGTTGCTCTGCGACATGTGGAATCTTTCTGGAGCAGGGATCGAACCCATAACCCTATACATTGGCAGGTGGATTCTTATGCACTGGACCACCAGGGAAGTCCAGAAGATGACACTTTGCTTAACCTCTTTGTGCTTCAGTTTCTTCATGGGAAAATTGGAAATTGTCACAGTCCCTCCATCACGGGGTTTCTGGGCAAGGTAAAGAAATTAATCAAGGAAAAATTCCAGGCCCATAGTAAGCCCTGCCTAAGTCAGCTGTGGCTATGAAGCACCTCCTTTCTTAGGAGGTTAACAAAGGGAGAAGTTGAAAGAACACAGGAGCAGAAGTGGAGCTACGAGCGTTCTCTCCAGCACTGTTGCACTCTTGACCTTTGGCTTCAGTTTCCTCATCCATGAAATAAGGGGCCCTTCCAGCTGTAGGGTGCTATGGGTTTTTCTGATGTCTTGGCCAATTATATGGGGGGACACTTACTTTAGGAAAGACAGGAAGAGGTTTCAACTGATGGAAAGACAGATTGTCACAGGTAATTGGGCTGCATGCAACCTGTCCCTGACTCAAGAAGGGAATTTGCCAAGAACAGCAGAGACCTTCCCTTGTCCCCATTCTTGGTCAGTCAGATGTGCTGTTGAGGGGAGATGATCCCATTCAGCATGATGCAGTGAGTTGCATTTAGCTGGGCCGCCATGTATACTTGCATAGGTTGTCCACTGCTCAAGGGTAGTTGGCCATATGGCCAAGCAAGCCTGGAATCCAGCCCTCCCTCCTCTTATCCAGCTCTGCGCCCTGATGTGGTCTACATCAGCCCACAGGAAGCATGCTGTCAGCAAACTTTGGTAACTGTGGCACACGGGGCTTTGTTGCTCCATGATACATGGAGTCTTCCTGGACCAGGGATTGAACCCGTAACCCCTACATTGGCAGATGGCTTCTTGTGCTGTCATTTTCTAATTGGCACTGGGGAGTTATCTAGACTAGTTTTAAGCTTTCATTTAAAATGAGAAATGATAGCACGGCTGGAGAAGAACTTCTGTGGTGGGGATGTGCACAGTGGAGGCAGTATAAATGAGGGTGAATGCTGAGACAGAGGGCTCGGGAAGAGTGGGTTATGGGGCTCAGGATTTAGGGAGCCAGAGGAGGAGGTCCAGGAGACTGACAATACCTGCTTCCTGTGGCCTGTGTCACCTGTGTCCCCTCCGGTCAGGAAGGGGAACTTGCTGTCCCCTCAGGAGCTCTGCACTGCAGTTTAAAACCAGAATGGGCTCACGTCATGTCTGATCATTGTAGAGGAATCCTCTTGTGTACTTCTTCGTCTGAATCCTTTGCTTGAGAAATGTTTCTTTTAGGAAACACCTTCCACTTTATCCATATATATATATATATATATATATATATATATATATATATATATATATGTATGTATGTATATGTATTTCACATTGATTTTTTTTTCCCCCGGACAAACAACTCATTCCCAGCACGTGGTGGTGTCCTAGGTCTTGGGCTGTGTCCAGGGTTCCATGAGGTAGGTCCGCACGAGGGACTTTGCTGCATCCTTGATGGGGAGAAGCCATCCATGGCCCTGTGAGCATGCTGATGCTCACGGACACCAGAGGGAAGGGTCATGGCCAGACCTGGAGTGGTCCTCCGGCCTACTTCAGGGAGCAGTCCAGAGATGAGTGAGGTCCATGACAGTGAGAGAAGCAATAATCCGCTCCATTTGTGGAGTGCTTACTCTTTGCTAGGGACTGTTCTGAGGGTTCTGGCTCATGGTGACTGTTTTGACCTGGTGTCGATTCCATTTTCATGCTCATCTTTTTTAGTTACTGGCTGTGTGGAAAAACCTGTGATGGCTCATTTGATTTGAATAAGTAGCTCATTTTTCTGATCCGCCTGGCACAGGCACTGGACTGTTGGCAAGTATAACGCAAGTGTGTGCCATGCTTTGTGTGATCTCAGCTGCCTAGTGGGTGATTTCTGTAGCCTGGGGCCAGGCCACGTGTGTCTGGCTTTTTCTCGAAAGGCTGAGCACGCTCCACTGCTCTACTACTGGTGGTCACGCTGATTTACTTTCTTAAACTTTATTTCTAAGCAAACATTTTAAGGGAAACCAAGAGACTGGGTGGGGCTTCCCTGGTGGCTCAGTGGTAAAGAACCCGCCTGCAATGCAGGAGACACGGGTTCAATCCCTGAATCAGGAAGATCCCCTGGAGGAGGAAATGGCAACCCGCTTCAGTATTCTTGCCTGGGAAATCCCATGGACAGAGGAACTTGGTGGGCGTACAGTCCACGGGATTGCAAAGAGCCAGACACGACTGAGCACACACACTCACACACACACGCAAGAGGACTGGGTGGTGGCCAGATGAGGCCTTCGTGTTGACTATAACCCAGAGTTTTGGTGAGTCCGTGAAGCCACGGGCCGTGTTCTCTGATATCATAGGAATAGCTGTGATATCTTTCTCACGCCATGTGTCAGGCCATGATTCACCTGAGAGGTTGGTGGGCAGGCAGAGGTTGGTGGAGGGCAGTTCAGGAGCTGCCGCCAAGCCTGCGTGTTCTGAAAGGCATGCCTTTGTAACGAGGTTGTCATCTGGAGGTCATGCACGAGAGGCAGACCTTGGGCCTGAGGGAAAATAATAACGGTAAAGTGTGTGTGTGTGAGAAACTGTAACCCCCTACCCACTCTGCCCCCGAAGTGGCTCGCCCCAATTCAAGGAGAGTCAGGGGAATGTGAACCACATTATATCTCTTTCAAGACTATTCTTTTGGCCAGGGGTCAGCAGATGTTTTCTTTTTTTTTCCTAATATAATTTTTTAATTTTAATTGGAGGTTAATTACTTTACAATATTGCATTGGTTTTGCCATACATCAACATGAATCCGCCACAGGTATACACGTGTTCCCCATCCTGAACCCGCCTCCCTCCTCCCTCCCTGTACCATCCCTCTGGGTCATCCCAGTGCACCAGCCTCAAGCACCCAGTATCATGCATCGAACCTGGACTGGCGATTTGTTTCATATATGATATTATACATGTTTCAATGCCATTCTCCCAAATCATCCCACCCTCTCCCTCTCCCACAGAGTCCAAAAGACTGTTCTATACATCTGTGTCTCTTTTGCTGTCTTACATACAGGGTTATCGTTATCATCTAGATATTTTCTGTAAAGTAAATATTTTAGGCTTTGCAGGACAATAGGCCAATTGACGGCATTATGTAGGTTCTTTAAGAAAAGAGATAGGAATTTTATAAGTATTAACCAAATGCAGGTTTTTTATATGTCTATTAATAAGAATGGAATTCTCTGGAATTCTTTTGCCTCATGGCAGTTTATAGATAGTGTTCTTTCTCAACCGATCAATGGCAAAGGTTCATCCATGAAAATCATGCTCTACTCCCTGCCCAGGTTTGGCCCACATGCTGGAGTTTGCTGACTCCTGCTCTTGGTAAACCTTCTAGAGCCTTCTCTCTGAGAGCTTAAGAAGCAATCCACTTATCAGCAGATCAGGAAGTAAAGTTTTCCTGCCTCATGCTCCTGCTCATCCCTTCAGTCATTCACCAAAGGTGTATTGAGCTTATGCTACATGCCGGGGACTGTCTGGGGTGCAGGGACACCCAGGAGAAAGATGGTGGGGGGACCCACGCCCACCACACCAAGGGCTGTCCCAGAGATGGCCAGAACAAAGATGAAGCCATTCAAATGTTATTTAACCGCATCCATGAATTCCATGAGCAAAACGAGTATGTGCAACCGTAAATCAAGTATACATTTGTGGTAAAGTTGGGAAAAAACACTCTAAATGTTTTTTTAAGGAAAAATTTCCCCATTTCTCCCTCCTTTCCCCCTCATCCTGCTCCCCAGAGCTCACTGCTCTTAACATTTGCTGGGGATTCTTGCAGCAACTGCCCACCAACCCACCTGGTCAAACAAATGAACCCAAACTCACAAAGAGGTGCCAGGTCAATCTGGCTTGGGTTATATTTAGATCATTTTATAAATGCCTTGTTTCCACCCCCTCCACTTCAGTTTTGAAATTGTACAGCCTAGTCAATAAATGATTTGGCAACAGTTAAGAAATCACGAGTTCCCTTCTTCCCATATAAGCTTCTGCAAACCGTAGGCGAGGCTCTGCTGCTGGTAAAGCGGCCAGTTTTAGGAAGTTGGTTAGTTTCTTTGTGCGCATACACCCAACAGCACAGAGGTTGCCACTCGGCAGCACTGCAGGTTCTAGAATGAGCAGTTAGGACACCACCAGAGGCGCGGTAAGCCCCTTCTATTCTTTTAACAAAGCTTTCCAGCAAAATAGAGGATTTCTGGCCATGAAACAGGGTTTGGTGGCAAATAACTCTGACCAAAGAAGTGGAGAACGGGCAGATGAGCATGAAAAGGCGAAGTCTTAAAGCAGCTCTAAGTGTAGCTGGAGTGGTCCGGTGTGCAGGAAGTGTCAGAAATCCAGTGCTGTGGTCTTAGCATTTTCAAGAGGAAAGGAAGCAAATTCCAAGTTAGGAATTGATCCAGTCCTGCCAGAAATAGTATTCCCATCTAGAGCCAAAAGGCTAGAGGGGAGGTGTTTGTTCTTTGCTATTTCTACAGAAAAGGACAAGCTCTCTTTGCTCACTCAGGTTGCTTGCTGGTGCCTAGGCAAAACCCGAACTTCATCTCCTACCAGGAGCTTCAGGTGCATTCAGTATTTCTGTTTTCTTGTTCAGAATGCTCAAGTGAAGATGTTACTGTTGCTATAATTATCTTCTGTAGTGTTTAGACATAGAAGGTGGTAAGTTTTTGTTACTGTCAAGAACTGTCAGGTTGAAAAACTTAACAATTTTTTAAAAATTGTGTATTTTCTTGAAAATTGAATGCGATTTAAGCACCATTGCAAAGACTGATTTCCAGAGAATCTCATCCAATGTTTACTTTAGTATATTTTTTCTGTGATCATTTAGTGCCTATTAAAGTTCTTAGAGTTATTTTTTTAACACTATTTAAAATATGTAAGTTCTTGAAGTTCATTTTTTTATATTCAGTGACTGCCCATTATAGATCTTGAAAGTAAATAAAGTCTGCCCTGAAATTCTCTGATGCTTTGCAGAATGACTGCAAAGGCTCAGAAGGAATTAGGCCAGCAGGGCCAATGATATATAGGGAATTGCATTTAAACTTATCCCATTTCGACTTGATATTTACAAACTGTTGTGATAGCCAATATAACTGCATTAGAAGAAAATGATATTACAATGAAATCAAACTCAACTTGGAAAAATGCCCTGCCTCCCTGTCATTGGTGGTGGGTGGAAGGCAAGGACCTCGCTGACTCCTGGTCTCAAGAGTAGAGGTTCTTAGGCTTGACTATGTGTCAGAACCACAGAGTGAACTTTAAAAAATCCCCCTGTCCAGACTGAACCGCAGACTAATAGAATCAGCATCTCTGGAGTGGGCCTGGGCATTGGTAGCTTTTCAACTTCCCAAGTATCTCCGCGAGCAGCCAGAGTCAAGGACCACCACCTTAGAGAAGCATCTGAACATCCCATTTGGTCTTTTCCGCAAGGAGCACAGACTTTTGGGAGTGGGACTGACAAAGCCTCCAGGAAGACCTGAAACTTATTCATTAGCCTCTCAGCTTGATTCCAGAAAGCAAAATAAAAGTTCCACGTATACCTTATCCAAAAAGCTGAGGCTGTGGATCAGGGCAGGGACACTTGATGCTGTCCACTCTTCTTTCTGCTTCTCATTCTTTCATGGAATAATCCTAAAAAGTGCACAGGAATTGATGAGAGAGAAGTCAGTCCTGTGGAAACCCAGACTGACAGAGTATCAGGGTATTTCTGACATGAGACGGTGTCACGACCCAGGGTCAGCCTTGGAAACTCAGTTGGATATTATTTGTAAGTGTGTCTCAGCATCACCTCTGGGGTCTATTGAGGGGGATGTCATTTCAGTGAAATATCATTTGAGTTCAGCTGACCTATTGAATGGTGCTGAGGGATTTGTTGTTTTTTAAATTATTACTCCCAATTTATAACTCTTCAGGGCCATAGAGACAGTACATGTAAATACATAACCCATGGTTCTGGGTCAACGTTGCCTAGCACAGACTGGGCTGACTTTTCAGCTGATTGCTAATAGCCACTTATTGGCTAATATGTCTAGAATCAGTGGATTTCCAGTTGTTCTATGGAATTACAGAGCACCTGTAAGTACTCTGTGGTATCAGTGGAAAGGCAAGGTGGGTAATACCCCCAGCCATTTAAGTCCAGAAGGTTCCATGTATGGCTGTGATGTTTCTGCTGATAATTGAAACCAGATCATTGCTTGGTACCACCTTGTTACCTACGTGGCTACCTCTAGACTCAGTTTCCGCTCTGCCACCTACCATCTGATTGACCTTGGGTAAATGAGCCTCTGAGTCTCAGGCTCCATGTCTGTAAAATGAGGGCTTATGACAGCACCCACCTCACTGATTTTTATGAAGATCAGACAAGAAAATACTTGATTTGTGCTCCCAGTGTCTGCTTAAAGCACTCAACAAATGTGTGCTACCATATTTGCTACATTTCAGATAGCATAATTTTTCATATTTTTATGTGTATGAAATCAGGCTCCACCTCTTTGTTGATACGTACATTTAGTGGTAGTGGTTTCTTTGGTCTTCCAAAGGTGTTAGTGAATCCATCAAATGTGGAATGGATCAAGTCAAGTAGCTAGTATTTACTGTAAATTTCATCTCAGGTGACAAATTCTCTCTGCCACTTCTTTATCAATTTACTTTCATAATGTATCAGTGGTCAACATAGTCAACTATGAAGACATCAGAACCCATGCAAAATTAGAAAATGTTTCCAATTTGGCAAGCATTTAGTTCCGGTAGAATCCTGCATCATGGCCAAATGGCTCAGTGATTCAGTTGGGCGGATTCATCTTTTACAATCCATAGGTTCCTTTGACACTTTCGTGTCAGGGGGCATCAGCAGGATCCATTCTGAGAAAGCAGTGCAGCTCGGGAGATGGCGTGAGGCAGATCACATCTTAGCGAAGGAGGCTTTCAGAGAGAGAGGTGAAGTCGTCCTACTCTTCGTGACTCCGTGGGCTGTAGCCCACCAGGCTCCTCTGTCCATGGGACTCTCCAGGCAAGAATACTGGAGTGGGTTGCCATTTCCTTCTCCAGGGGATCTTCCCAACCCAGAAATTGAACCTGGGTCTCCTGAACTGGAGGCAGATTCTTTACCGACTGAGCTATCAGGGAAAAAGAGGACTGGATTATTGTACACCATGGACCCAACCAGAGAACTGATTTGCTGTGGAAACCAGGAAAACAGTTGTGAAATGACTGTCTCAATAGTGAGCAATGCTTTATTCGACATGGAGTGGGACGTGAAGCAAATTTCTTTTGTTGTGTGTGACTCATATGCTTTTTTTTTTAAAGAAATGGGCTCTTGATTTTCTCCCCATTGGGCATTCCAAAGCGGTGCGCAGGGAGACTGTGTGGACTGGCCTGCCATTGGCAGAGTGTGCTGTGCAGAGGGCTCACTGCCGCGGCCAAAGAGCTGTCTCTAGCAGACCAGACTCAGCTCAGCCGTGTGGTCTGCTGGCCATCTCTTATTCCCCTGCTCTCTGCTCTTCCTCTCTGTTTCCTGGGGCTGCCACCAACTGGGTGATGCAAAACAACAGAAATGTATCCTCTACCAATTGTGGAGACCAAAAGTCTGAAATCCCGGTGTTACCAACAAGGTTGCCTCCTTCTTGGAGGCTGTGAGGGACAATCTGGGCTGTGCCTTTCTCCCTGGCATCTGGTGGTGGCTGGCAATCCTTGATGTTCCTTGGCCTGTAGACATATCACTCCGGTCTCTGTCTCCATCTCCACATGGCTCTCTTCCCTTGTCTGTGTCCAAGATACACGATTTTGATCCCTGGGTGGGGAAGATCCCCTGGAGAAGGAAATGGTAACCCACTCCAGTATCCTTGCCTGGGAAATCCCATGGGCAGAGGAGCCTGAGGGGCTACAGTTTATAAGGTCGCAAAAGAGTCAGATACAGCTTAGCAACTGAACAAGTCTAAGTATGACCTCACCTTAGCTTGATTCCAACTTCAGAGACCCTATTTCCAAACATCGTCACATTCGCATGGAGAAGCTAAAATGTCAACATATCATTTTGGGGTGACACGATTCAACCTGCAACACTGTCCTTTTCTGGTCCTCTATTCTGCCACTTCCACTCAACCCTAGGCCTCCCCTTCAGCCTCTCCCAACCTAATACTTACCTTACTTTTAAGCAAGTATCTCCTATTTATCTTGACTACTTTTCCAGGACTTGGTCTGAGCCCCAGGATACCATCATTGACAACCAGGGCCAGTCTCTCTTTGGTCAGAAAAGACACAAGGCCTTGGGCCTATGACACTTTAAGCAAAGACTTTAGTTGTTTTTAAAATCTGCAGAAGAGTGAATATATTCCAGTCTGGGTTATATTTGTCTTTATGCCAACGTGGTCATAACATATAATTTTTTACTTTTTTTTTTTTTTTTTTTTATGGAGGAAGAGGCCATAAAGGCCAAAGCATCTCAGGCCCATGAAGTCGTAACTCAGTGCTGTTGACAACCTCGTTCTCTTTTCTGATCTGACATATGCCAAGCACAGTTCAGGAACTGCTAATAGGTTTCCAGTGAAGGAGCTTTAATTGTTGAATCACAATCCATTGCCTGCAACCTGTAGGCTAGAATTGTGTCAAAGTTCAGAATTTGCGCTGTAGCGAGAGAAGATAATTTTGTTGTTCAGTTGCTAAGTCGTGTCTGACTCTTTGCGACCCCATAGACTGCAGCGCTCCAAACTTCCCTGTCCTTCACTATCTCCTGGAGCTTGCTCAAACTCATGTCCATTGAGTTGGTGATGCCATCATAGTACATAGAGGATTTATTATAAAACACTTTGGATGGGTCCACAGAAGCCCTGACGATCACGCACGTGGTAATTTCCGCTCTGAAACCAGAGAGCTCCCATAAGTGGATAAATAAAAATTTTAGCAGCCTTAGCTCAGTTCAGATCAGCTTTTGCTGTCAAATAAGTTAGAAAAAAAACCCCACATCTTCTGGTGCTCAGATTTTTAAGGATTTCAGAACTGCGGAGAGATTATTGAGCACCCATACAAGACAGGACCTGCATTCAGAATATAAACCATCAGCCACTGTCCTGGTGACCAGAAGACCTGATTCTACCAATTCCTATGTTTGTGATTTTCCTTTTCTTTTTTTGCTTGTGTGCATCTCTCTTTGATGCTGGGTAAATGCCAGGTACTGACTGTTACTTCCTACTCAAGCATGAAGCCCCAAACAGCTGATGAGAAGTTTCAGTTGCAAGAACAGGCCTTCCAAAGGATGGGTCCCAGCCTAGGATGGGAACAAACTTCTGGGCTGGGTGCACCACTGTGACCACAGGTCTCTTTTGTGGTGCAGGGTCAGGGCTAGTGTGAGGGGAGTGAGGCCCTAGCTTTGGGTGCAGAATTGCAGGCAGGTAACGTCCCCAACAGCTTGACAGTCAGGACACATATTTTAGCGTTCTATTTTTAAAAGTCATACTGAGGAACTCTGGCCCACAGGCTGGGGGCCTATTTTGGTAAAGTGAGTTTTCTTGAAACCAGAGCTGGGATGGGGGAAGGCAGGGAACTTACTGCATGGCACATGCAGGGTCCAACTCTGTCATTATTTCATAGTGATATATGGTCCATCAGGAACTTTCATTTTTTTGTAAACTATTTTCATCTTGATGACTACCTTTTGGGGCATCCTCTTAATTTTTGCTACTGTGGCCCTGCTACTGTGCCTTTCCATTTTCCCAATGAGTTGCTCCAGTCTCCTGCTTGGGGGGGTGGAGTGGAACACCAATGAACCAGGTGGATGTCAGGGGCCCCAGGGCCAGAGGAGGGAAGAGAACGGGGATCTGCGCTGCAGAGACACATTGGGCTTTAACTTTCCTGTTTTCTTTATGACAGTCCGCCCCTGCCTTCACTTGGTGCCTGAATTCCTGAACCCAAGGCTCTGGATTCAACCTTTCAAGGTAGTAAGTCTCAGGGAGGGACTCAGGCGGGGTCTAACTTCTCATGCAGACTTCCAGCCCGTCCTTTGTGCAGCCCCACCTGGCACTCCAGTGGTGACACTGTGACTGCTGTCTGCAGCTCCCGAGTCTTTTGTGGGCTGGTCTGCTATGAATTGACCTCACTCTCATAGCTTTAGCCCTTCTCTGCTCTGCTGTACCACCTACCACTCATCCATCTGCTTTCTGTCTTCCTCAAGTTCATACACAGTCCGTGTCTCCTGTGCTTTCCTCTTAATGCCCTTTCTCACCTTGTACAATCCTAACCCTTTGCTCTCACTTTAATGGGTACCTTCAGCTGTTAGCCTCAAACATCACAAGTGTCTCTGTCTCTCCCTCTCTTTCTCAGCTTTATTTGCATAGTTTTGCTTTCTATCCTATTTGCATAATTGACCCTTTCCCTTCTATTTTCAGAGTTGCTATTTCTCTTTTTTTTTTCTCTTCTTCCACGTAGTTACCATTTCTCTATTTTATTTGCAGTGTTGCCATTTTTCTTCTGCCAAGCTGAATTTTTTTTTCATTATTTATTATTCATTTATCCACTAAGGGAATAAATTCTCTCGAGTACCCTTCTTAATTCTCTGGGATCTGGTTCCCTTTGAAGACCTTTTGGAGCCAAGACTTTTGGAAGCCAGAGGCATGGGTGTGACTAAGAGGAAGAACTTGGCTACCAAGGTGGGGCTTTTGCTGCCCAGGGCTTTAGGCTCTGCCCTCTCACCCCAGAAGCCAGTGGATGTGGTGAGCTAGGGTTCGCTCTATGGATGATGAGCATTTGCAGTCCATTTTGCCTCTCTGAGGCCCTGAGGTAGATGGAGAGGCTTGAACTATTGGGCTTTCTCTTTAAGATCTTTGCTAGTTGCCTACTTCCCACCTCCCACTCTCCCCATCCATGTACTTCTTTTCAAATTGAAGTTATTTGGAATTTGTCAAATCCTGTTTTTACCTCAGGACACTCTTTTGGGAGGCTGGAGTTAGGAACCTCAAGCTCTTCACTTAGAAATCCTCTCTGCAATATTATGCTCATTTCCATGGCCTAGCCCCTAAGTTGCCTCAGATTCTCTGGGAGGCCATGGTGGTGCTGTTCAGTCACTCAGTTGTGTACAAGTCTTTGCGGCCCCATGGACTGCAGCACGCCAGGCTTCCCTGTCCATCACCATCTCTCAGAGTTTGCTCAAACTTATGTCCATTGAGTTGATGACGCCATCCAAGCATCTCTTCCTCTGCCGTCCCCTTCTTCCCTTGCCCTCAATCTTTCCCAGCATCAGGGTCTTTTCCAGTGAGTTGGCTCTTTGCATCAGGTGGACAAAGTAGTGAAGCTTCAACATTCATCTGCAAGTGTCAAAGGGCTCTTCTTGTGTTCTCCAGCGCCACCTAGAGGCTTTTCTCCTCAATTGC
Organism: Capra hircus; assembly: GCF_001704415.2. Taxonomy (NCBI): domain Eukaryota; kingdom Metazoa; phylum Chordata; class Mammalia; order Artiodactyla; family Bovidae; genus Capra; species Capra hircus. The sequence goes on along the minus strand of NW_017189516.1, from coordinate 50,671,106 downwards.
TCAGTGTTGTGTGATAACTGAGTTTGGAATCAGATGTTGAGGAGTTAACGAGGCTGGGGAGGCTGCACAGCACCTCCCTGTCCTGGGGACACCCCCACCCCACCCCCACCCGAGTACCCACATAGAAATGTCTCACCTACTAACAGTACTCTGTGTACTGCATGCAGGGAAGAGTCTGCAACCAGCTTGCCTTGCCACCTGTTCCCCAGGAGCCTTTTTTAAAATATATATATTTAAATTATTTATTAATCTATTAACAGGAAGCTGACAGGCACTACCTCAGCCAGGTGACCAAGCTCCGCACCAACAGTGAAAATCCTGTATGTGCCATTGCTGAGCTGTGACTCGAGTGGCCTTTGACCTCTGTGATTGCCCTCCCCCAAGCCCATTACCCCAGTCTAATCCTGACAAAGACATCAGACACAACCCAACTGAGGGACAGTCTACATGACTATCCCCTGTCCCATCATTTTCTCCCTAGTACTTTCCACCATCTAACATACTGCTCCAAATGGGAAGATATTTTCATCTGTTTTGTTCATTGCTGCATTTCCCCCAATAAAGTATATGCTTAGTAAATATTTTTGAATGAATAAATGAATGTAGAGCTACCCTTTCCCTTTTAATGGCTGTATAGTATTCCATTTATGACTATAACACCCTGCTTTATTTAACTGGAGCACGACTCATAGGCATCTAGATTATTTCCAATCTATTGCTATCACTGAGAGCCCTGCACGGAATATCCTTGTAGACAGGCATTGGTATATGTGAAGGTCTCTCTTGTGGTCTACTTCTAGAATTGAAATTGTTAAGTTCTAAGTATGTCTAATTTTGATGGATATTACAAATTTCTCTCCACCTAATTTAGACCCCTCCAAGTAAAATATAGGAATACTTGATTCCCCACAGCCTCACCTACACAGTAGAATCAGTGAAAAATACACTCTCCTGAAGGCCTGTGCCCTCTTGCCAGAGACTACTGTAGAATCATGAGCATGGCACCACCCTGCTTAAAACCTTCAGAGGCTTGTATTGCTCCTCAGATCAAGATCAAAATCCACACTCATGGATTCTTACATCCGTGACTTTCTTTCAGTCCCTTAGAGTCACATGCTCATTCAGATGAGACTTGAGAAATGTCTGCTGATGGTAGTGACATGGAGGTGCTGAGGATCTCTGCCCACGTCATCTCTCACATGCCCTTCCAGTCCTCCTGGCCCTACTTATTCTGAATGCTGCTGTTGCAAGCAGCTCCCCTCAGGTTTCGGTGGGCTTTGAGGCTCTGAAGCCTGCTGCGCTTTGTCTCTGGCCCACACCATACCCCTCTTGTGTGCTGTCCAGGGCTCCTGTGGCGGCACTGCGTGGGAAACTCAAAGGAATGCTCGCAGGGCCTTTGCATATGCTGAGACATTCTTTTGACATCTTTCTGTCTTCTTCATGCCAAAGCAACCTGAAAATCCCAGCTCAAGTTTCGCTTCCTCAGGGAAACCTTTCCCAGCCTCCATGAAGAGGTGAAATCCTCCTGTTTTAAGGCTCTTCTAGTCTCACTTCTTTGTGTCATCACTAAGTTCTTGTAATGTGGTTGCGTTTCATTTGTGTCTGTGAGTTAACTAATAATCTGTGCGTGTATGCCTTCTAAATTGTTTCGGTCGTGTCCAACTCTGTGCAACCCCATGGACTGCAGCCTGTGAGGCTCCTCTGTCCATGGGATTCTGCAGGCAAGAATACTGGAGTGGGGTGCCATTCCTTGCTCCAGGAGATCTTCCCGACCTAGGGATCAAACCCGCGTCTCTTATGTCTCCTGCAATGGGAGGCAGGTTCTTTAACACTACCACTGCCCCACCCCCCACAGGCCACCCACTAGCTAGGAAAGGACAAGGAAGAGTCAGGAAGTGACTTCCAAATCTAGAGATATTCACACTTGAAAATCACATAGGCTGAGATCTGCTTAGGCGGCAAGCAAACACAGTATTGCCTGGGTCACCTACCCAAGCTCCTTGCTTCTCCAAGGTTCATTACCCTCCTGGCATATGTGTCTCTCCCAATGGAGACGTTGAACTTGGAGACCTGGGGTGGACTCCGCAAAAGCTGCATATTTTGAAGCCATGAAGCATCTTTTCACACACGTTTTCTAGATGTATTAGTTTTGCATTGCTGCATAACAAATAAACCCCATGTTTAAACCCTTCAAACAATGCTCATTTATTAGCTTACATTTCTGGGCATTATAGATTGGGTGGGCTTAAGTGGATTCTCTGCTCTAGGTCTTGTGAGACTCAAGTCAAGGTGTTGGCCAGCTAGACTCTTACTGCTAGGTTCTGGCTTAGGAGTCATTTCCAAGTTCATCTGGGCTGCCCCTCAATTTCAGTTCTTTGGGTTGTCAAATCAGGGCCCCTGTTTCCTTGCTGTCAATAGGGAGCCACTCTCAGCTTTCCCAGAATGCCTACATTCCTTGCCAGGGACCCACCCCTCCAGCTTCAAATCTGCAATGATGTGTCTATTTCTTCTCTGGCCTCCCATCCCTCTGATGCTTCCCTTGGCCACTAGCCAGGGAAAACGTTCTGCTTTTAAAGGCATAGTGGCACTAGTGGTAACAAACCCACTTGCCAATGCAGAAGACATAAAGAGACATGGGTGTGATCCCTGGGTTGGGAAGATCTCCTGGAGAAGGAAATGGCAACCCACTCCAGTATTCTTGCCTGCAGAATCCCTTGGACAGAGGAGCCTGACAGGCTACAGTCCATGGAGTCGCAAAGAGTTGGACACGACTGAAGCTGCCTTGGCATGCACATATGATTAGATTAGGCCCATCTAGATAATCTTTTTGTCACATAATGTAATTACAGGAGTAATACCAGGGGGCAAAGGTCATAGAGATCGCCTTAAAATTCTGCCTACCCCATGTAAAGCCAGGCTTTCTTTCAGTAAAAGCTAAACATTAAACAGTGGTACCTTGATGGTGCTGTATTTGGGAGTAACTACAGGTAACTGAAAATGCCTGCAAGTTCTGTTCCACTTTAACTTTCATCTCATAAGGAGCTGGCCTTTCCTTGGCTCTTATGAATGGGCAATAATTATTGATCCTCAGAATTCTCAACATCCATATGCAAGTTTTTTATATTGTAGGAAGGGTACAGTAGTGACTATTAGTTCACTAACCCTAAATTTAAGGAGAATTTAAAAAGACAGCACGTGCTTGGTATAACTCACACTAAGGAGATGAGTTGGATTTTAGTGAAAAATACAGTTTAGTAAAGATTGGTCTCCACATCCAGTGAAATACGATTTTGAGAGTTTTTGTTTTTTTTTTTTTTCACTATGACCCTTGATCATACCCGGAGGAGGCAATGGCAACCCACTCCAGTACTCTTGCCTGGAAAATCCCATGGATGGAAAATCCTGATGGGCTGCCATCTATGGCGTCGCACAGAGTCGGACACGACTGAAGTGACTTAGCAGTAGCAGTTGATCATACCAATCACATTAATCTTTTCATTGCTTTGTATAATTACCAAAATAATATTTTCAGCCTCCCGTTAAGAATCACAGAAAGTGAGACACTCTACTAAACATTATAGAGCGTGTACAAAAACACTAAATGCCATGTCTTGCCCGCAAAAGTTTACAAAAGCAAAAGAATGGCTATGAATACCAGTGTCTGTATGATAAGGGATATATAAGTGGTAGCCTCCCTACAAAAAACTTTCTGAATGTTGTCTACATTTGAAGATGTAGTCTAACATAAAGATTTCAAAATGAGATTGTGTAGCATGATGGTTAGTGGTTAAAAGCACCATGTTGGAATCTGATGGACTCGTCTCACTTCTGCAGTGTATCATCCTTCTGAAAAGTAGTTAAGTCTCTGAGTTTGAGTCTCACTTACAACCTATGGATAATAATGGAACCTATTGCATTGTATTGTTGGGAGCATAAACATGGGTGAGAAAATGTTCGTGTTTAGCATAACACATGACACTTTGCTATTATTATAAACGGAAAGTGTCCACCTTCCTGTCATGCTGGGACATGAGAGAATTTGATACATACCATCATGGAGGTATAGACAGATTGTGGGAAATATCAATAAAATATATGGTTGTATAGATAAGGTAGAGAGACTCTAGCTTGGAAATCTTGAAGGATGGCCTAGTAGAAGCTGGATCTGGACTCTCCTTGGGGCTGGCCAGAGTTTCCTTGAGTTATGCTAATAGATTGAAGCAAAAGACATATACCTTGCTCTGCTATAGGTCTGGCATGAACCATAGCCAGGATCCAATATCAGGCCCCCTGTGATGGTGGGGCATCTTGATGTGTGCTTCTGCCAAAGCTTTTCAGGTTTTCTTGTCATCACATCTCAGATAGCTTCATCTTTTGCTTCTTTGAACATCAGGAAGCTGAACAGGGTGAAAACTAAAACCATTCTGAACTTAACTTACTGCACTTTCTTTAACTGTTCAGAGAACTCCTACTTCAGAACTCATTCAAAGTATGATCAAAGCACTGTGAATTTCATCCTGAAATGCCTAGAAAATATTGCCAGTCTAACATTGTGACTCCACTTTGATTTTTCTTAGGAAAACATGACCCTTCGCTTTTTGCTTCTGACCTCCCTTTTCCTGCTCATCTCCGATTCCTGTGAGTTCTTCACTGAAGCCAGTTATCCCCGAAGCTATCCTTGCGATGTGAAAAACAAAAATGGCTCTTTTATTGCAGAATGTAACAGTCGTCGATTACAGGAAGTACCCCAAACAGTGGACAAAGCTGTGACAGAAGTAGACCTGTCTGATAATTTCATCACACGTATAACGAATGAATCCTTTCAAGGGCTGCAAAATCTGACTAAAATCAACCTGAACCATAATGCCAAGTCCCAGAGTGGAAATCCTGCTGTAAAGAAAGCTATGACTATTACAGACGGGGCATTTCTCAACCTCAAACACCTAAGGGAGTTGCTGCTGGAAGACAACCAGTTACAAGAAATACCGGCTGGTTTGCCAGAATCTTTGAAAGAACTTAGTCTAATTCAAAACAATATAATTACGTTAACGAAAAAGAACACTTCTGGACTTGGGAACCTGGAACGTCTCTATTTGGGCTGGAACTGTTATTTTGCTTGTAGTAAAAAATTTAGCATAGAAAATGGAGCATTCCAAAACCTTACCAAGTTGAAGGTGCTGTCATTATCTTTTAATCCCCTTCACAGCGTGCCACCGAGTCTGCCAAGCTCGCTAACAGAACTCTACCTTAGCAATACCCATATTGGAAACGTCAGTGAAGAAGACTTCAAGGAACTGAGCAATTTAAGAGTACTAGATTTAAGTGGAAACTGCCCGAGATGTTTTAACGCTCCGTTTCCCTGTGTACCTTGCCAAGGAGGTGCTTCAATTCAGATACACCCTCTTGCTTTTCAAACTCTGACCCAACTTCGCTACCTAAACCTCTCTAGCACTTCGCTCCGGAAGGTTCCTGCCAGCTGGTTTGACAACATGCACAATCTGAAGGTGTTGGATCTTGAATTCAACTATTTAATGGACGAAATAGCCTCGGGGGAATTTTTGACAAAATTGCCCTCCTTAGAAATACTTGATTTATCTTACAACTACGAACTGAAAAAATATCCTCAGCACATTAACATTTCCAAAAATTTCTCAAAGCTTATATCTCTCCAGATGTTGCATTTAAGAGGTTATGTGTTCCAGGAACTTAGAAGGAAAGATTTCAAGCCCCTGCAGCACCTCTCAAATTTAACGACTATCAACTTGGGTGTTAACTTTATTAAGCAGATTGATTTTAGCATTTTCCACTGGTTCCCCAACCTGAAAATCGTTTACTTGTCAGAAAACAGAATATCGCCCTTGGTCAGTGATACTGAGCAACATGATGCAAATAGGACCTTTTTCCAGAGTCACATCCTGAAGCGACGCTCAGCTGATATTCAATTTGACCCACATTCGAATTTTTATCATAACACCCATCCTTTAATAAAGACAGAATGTTCACGTCTTGGCAATGCCTTAGATTTAAGCTTGAACAGTATTTTCTTTATTGGGGTAAACCAGTTTAAAGATTTTGGAAACATTTCCTGTTTAAATCTGTCTTCAAATGGCAATGGCCAGGTGTTAAATGGAACGGAATTTTCACGCTTGTCTGGTATCAAGTATTTGGATTTGACAAACAATAGACTAGACTTTGATGATGATGCTGCTTTCAGTGAGTTGCCATTGTTGGAAGTTCTCGATCTCAGCTACAATGCGCACTATTTCCGAATAGCAGGGGTAACGCACCGTCTAGGATTTATTGAGCATTTAACTAACCTGAGAGTTTTAAACTTGAGCAACAATGACATTTTTACTTTAACAGAAACACAACTGAAAAGCGCGTCCCTAGGAGAATTAGTTTTCAGTGGGAACCGCCTTGACCTTCTGTGGAATGCTCAAGATGTCAGGTACTGGCAAATTTTTCAAAATCTCACCAATCTGACCCGGCTTGACTTAGCCCGTAATAACCTTCAGCATATCTCCAGTCAGACCTTCCTTAACTTGCCCAGGACTCTCACTGACCTATATATAAATGATAACATGTTAAATTTCTTTAACTGGTCATTACTGGAATACTTCCCTCACCTCAGGTTGCTTGACTTAAGTGGAAACCAGCTGTTCTTTTTAACCAATAGCCTATCTACATTTGCATCTTCTCTTGAGACGCTACTACTGAGTCGAAACAGAATTTCCCACCTGCCATCTGACTTTCTTTCTGGAGCCAGCAGCCTGATACACCTCGATTTGAGCTCCAACCAGCTCAAGATGCTCAACAGATCCACGTTTGAAACGAAGACCGCCACCAAGTTAACCATTTTGGAACTAGGGAGTAACCCTTTTGACTGTACCTGTGACTTCGGAGATTTTCGAGAATGGATGGACGGAAATCTGAACGTCAGGGTTCCCAGACTGACCGATGTCATTTGTGCTAGTCCTGGGGATCAAGAAGGCAAGAGCATTGTGAGTCTAGACCTCACCACTTGTGTTTCAGATACCATTGCGGCCATATTCTGTTTCTTAACCTTTTCTGTCACCATCTCAGTGATGCTGGCTGCCCTGGCCCACCACTGGTTTTACTGGGATGCTTGGTTTATCTACCATGTGTGCTTAGCTAAGGTCAAAGGCTACAGGTCTCTGTCCACATCCCAGACTTTCTACGATGCTTATGTTTCTTATGACACCAAAGACGCTTCTGTCACGGACTGGGTGATCAATGAATTGCGCTTCCACCTGGAAGAGAGTGAGGACAAGAACGTGCTCCTGTGTTTAGAGGAAAGGGATTGGGACCCGGGTCTAGCCATCATCGACAACCTCATGCAGAGCATCAACCAAAGCAAGAAAACAATATTTGTTTTAACCAAAAAATATGCCAAAAACTGGAATTTTAAAACGGCATTCTACTTGGCCTTGCAGAGGCTAATGGAGGAGAATATGGATGTGATTGTCTTTATTCTGCTGGAGCCAGTGTTGCAGCATTCGCAGTATTTGAGGCTGCGGCAGAGGATCTGCAAGAGTTCCATCCTCCAGTGGCCTGATAACCCCAAGGCGGAAGGCTTGTTTTGGCAGAGTCTGAAAAATGTCGTCCTAACAGCCAACGATTCACGGTATAACAACTTGTATGTCAATTCCATTAAGCAGTACTAACTGATGTTAAGCCAGGGGTCACAGGCATAGTCAAAATGCACAGCAATGCTCCTTTTGTTCTTAGCTGTCACTTGCTGTATAACAGAGTACTCCAAACTTTATAGCTTAAAATGATACACTTTGTTGTGTCATCGTCTCTGTGGACCAGGAATCCGGGCTTGAGTTCTGGCTCAGGGCCCCTCAAAGGCAGTAATCTCTCTGTCAGCCAGGGCCACAGGCATCTACTACGGTTAGCATCCACTTCAGAGGCTGCATTTGTGTGGTGGTTTTCAGGACTGAGTTCTCCCTGGGCTGCCGGCCCAAGGCTACACTCAGTTCATGGCCACATGGATGGACCCTTCCCTGTGGCCGCTTGCTTTAGCAAAGCCAGCAAGAAAGACAGGTTGCTGACACAATGGAAGTCGCCATCTTTGTAACCCAATCAGGGAAGTGATAACACCTCACTCTGGCCATATTCTGCTGGTTAGAAGTAAATCAGCGGCCCTGCCAGCTCCATGGGAGTGATCACCTCAGTCCGGGGAAAGTAGTCTATGACCAAGGTGGGCAGTCATGGTAAGCTCGCTCAGCCTGCCATCTCAGTCGTAAATGGTGAACACCAGGAGCAGGGATCACTGTGGCCATCCTGACAGTTGGCCTGCTCTGCCTTCTTTTCAGTATCTCAGAACTTTTGTGACTGTAATAGTTCTGATGTTAAGTTGCTATTTAGATTTATCATATATCCATGGCTATGTGGTTATATTATGTTATGGTTGCATTAGGCCTTCTTTTATAATTAGTTTTTATAAATACTGGCTATAATATTTCAATTCTAAGGTTTAGATACCATTTAAAGGCTAAGATGGATGGTAGTTAAGTTTGTTTGTTTGTTTGCTTAACCATTTTTTTAAGTCTGCAGCTAAATTAGAAACATTTGGCATTATCTGTCAATCACCATTGCTGTAAATCATGAAGTTAATTATTAAAATGCTTCTTTTCACATCATGAGCATATAATAAATATACAGGGAAGTAAATCTATAATATAAAATAAATTACCTGAATGTCCATTGACAGAAGAATGGTTAAAGAAGAGGCAGTACATATGTACAATGGACTCAGCCATAAAAAAAGAATGAAATAATGCCACTTGCAGCAACATGGATGGACCTAGAGATTATTGTACTAAGTGAAGTAGGTCAGAAAGAGATATCACTTATATGTGGAATCTGAAATATGACCCAAAGGGATCCATCTGTGGAGCAGAACCAGACTCACTGACATCAAGAACAGACTTGTGTTTGCCAAGGAGGGTGGGGGGAGATGGACTGGGAGTTTCGGGTTAGCAGATGCAAACTATTACATCTAGAATAGATGGACAACAGAGTCCTACTGCAAGGCACAGGGAACTATATTCAGTGTCCTGGGATAAACCATAATGGAAAAGACTATGAAGAAGAGTGTACATATGTATATAGCTGTCACTTTGCTGTATACAGAAATTAACATGACATTGTAAATCAACTATAGTTCAATTTAAAAAATAAGTAAAACCTCAGTTCAGTTCAGTCGCTCAGTCATGTCCGACTCTGCGACCCCATGAATCGCAGCACGCCAGGCCTCCCTGCCCATCACCAACTCCCAGAGTTCACCCAAACTCATGTTCATCGAGTTGGTGATGCCATCCAGCCATCTCATCCTCTGTTGTCCCCTTCTCCTCCTGCCCCCAATCCCTCCCAGCATCAGGGTCTTTCCTAATGAATCAACTCTTCGCATGAGGTAGCCAAAGTATTGGAGTTTCAGCTTTAGCATCTGTCCTTCCAATGAACACCCAGGACTGATCTCCTTTAGAATGGACTGGTTGGATCTCCTTCCAGTCCAAGGGACTCTCAAGAGTCTTCTCCAACACCACAGTTCAAATGCATCAATTCTTTGGTGTTCATCTTTCTTCACAGTCCAATTCTCACATCCATACATGACCACTGGAAAAACCATAGCCTTGACTAGACAAAGTGACCTTTTCCAGTCCTGTGGCCACTTCTGAGTTTTCCAGATTTGCTGATATCAAAGTAAAACCTAGGGGGATTAAAAGATAAAATTACCACCAACACTGAGTTTTTGGAGAATTCTTAGGGAAAAAGAAAATCTTTAATAGATATCAAAGGTGGAAAAGTTTTCATGAAGTGTGTACAATTGTTAACACAGAAATTAATTCTATCTTTACTTCCTGTTCCCTGGGGATTGGACTTCCCTGGTAGCTCAGATGGTAAAGCGTCTGCCTGCAATGCAGGAGACCTGGGTTCGATCCCTGGGTCAGGAAGATCCCCTGGAGAAGGAAATGGCACCCCACTCCAGTACTCCTTCCTGGAAAATCCTATGGATGGAGGAACCTGGTAGGCTACAGTCCATGGAGTCGCAGAGAGTCGGACATGACAGCGATTTCACCTTCACTATTCCTACTTTCACTACTTCCTATTCAGAAGACATAAGATCACAATGCGTACGTATCGGTGCCCTTTATGTAGTTCTCCTAAGTGAAACAGTGATGTCCCTCCCTAGCACCTCTGCTAGCCCTTTGTTCCTCTGCATCTGTCCATAGGATCTTCTGTCCGTTGCAGTATGAATCTTGAAGACGAACCTTATGAAATTGACCTGAAAATAACTGGAAATCATTAGAGCATAAGAAAATAAAATCCCTTTATCTCATCTATCTTCTTCAATTCACAATTTCTACTTAATGGACAGATGCTTTTTGAACAACCAATATGTATTGAGTCCTAAGGTGGGTTCTGAAATGCCCAATATCTATCAGCTGTTGAGTGGATAAATAAAATGGGCTATCACCATACACTGGAGTATTATTCAGCCTTAGAAAGGGATGGAGTATGACACACAGGACAACATGGATGTGCCTTGGAAACCAGATGCTCAGTGAAAGACGCCAGTCACAAGAAACCACATGTTGTCTGATGCCATATATAGGAAATGTCCAGAATAGGCAAATCCATAGAAACAGAAACTGGGGAAGTGGTTCCCCCGGGGCTGGGGGAGCCAAGAGAAGATGGGAAGTGACTGCATATGGTCACAGGATGTCTTGTTGGAGTGAGGCCACATTCTCAAATTCATGATAGTGATGGCTGCATAACTTTGTGAATCTCCTGACAGCCTTATTTCTCTTCTTGGCCATTTTTTCAGTGGCTTTTCCAGCATGGCCTCACCATGTCTGAAGCTCCAGCATTTCTGTTCTACTCCTGAAGTTGTCTCTATCAGCTCAGTTTTGTCTTCCTCTTTTGCGGGGGAAGCTGGTCAAGATTCGCCAAATCCCTGTTTGGCACTGATCTCTGGTGGTTGGCCTCTGTAAAGAACCCTGAACCACAGGAATTAGAATGCCCAGGTCTGATCATAGCAAATCACTCTGCGTTTCTTTTTTTTCCTTTTTCAAAAAATTTATTTGATTGTACTGGTCTTAGTTGTGACATGTGGGATCTAGTTCCCTGACTCCCTGGTCAAACCCGGGCCCCCTGCATTGGGAGCACCGAGTCTTAACCACTGGACCCCCAGGGAAGTTCCCACTCCACCTTTCTGAGCATGATTCCTCATGTCTAGAATGAACTATGTGATCTCTATGTGATTTTCCAACATTACAACTGCATTCGTTTCCTAGCATCACCAAAACAAAGTGCCCCAAACTGGGTGGCTTAAAACAATCAAAGTTCATTGTCTCACAGTTCTGAGGGCTACAAGTCTGAAATCTGAGTGTCTACGGGGCCATGGTTCCTCTGAAACTTGTAGCCGAGGGTCCTTCCTTGCCTTTCCCAGCTCCTGATGTTGCTGGGAGTCCTCGGAGTCCCTTGGCCTGTCGCTGCGTCACTCTGGTCTCTGCCTCCGCTGTTGCATGGCCACCTTCCCTCCCTGTCTCTCTGCTCTTATAAGGATGTTAGTCCTGTTGGAGTCAGGGTCCACCCTCCTCCAACATGGCTGTGTTTTAACCAATAACATCTGCAGCAGCTCTGTTTCCAAATGAGGTCATAGTCTTCTTTTTTTGAAGGAAGTAGTGTTTTATTTCTTTTAATATTTATTTTTCTTATTTATTTGACTGCGCTCTTAGTTGCGGCATGTGGGATCTAGTTCTCTGACCAAGGATCAAACCCCAGCCCCCTGCCTTGGGAACGTGGGGTCTTAACCCCTGGACCACCAGGGAAGTCCCTCCAAATGAGGTCATACTCTGAGGTACTGGAAGTTACAACTTCAACATAAAATTTGGGAAGGACACAGTTCAACTCCTAACAACAACTGTGGCTTTGCTTCTTTAGAAATTACTCAGAACTCCGTGAAAGTTGAAAATGCCCTTGTGAAAGGGAAAGTCATTTGAGTATTGGAAGAATAAAGGCAATTCCCCTCTCAGCTATTAATAAAGCTATAATAGTGATATGGCCAGGTTTCACCCTCATTATCCTTGAACTTAAAGCCATAATGGTATCTATTATTTCCCATGAGCACAAAAGAAGGTCGTGCAGTCGTGTTCTCTTTCTGCCCTTGAATGGGAGAATTGGTCAATCCATGTCTCACTCAGCAATCACGGTGCAGTCTTGGAGGAACAAGGTGAGGGAAAACTGGGTTTTGAACCAGAAGGGGCCATCACGGGACATCCTCTGCCAATGACCCCAAAGAGAAAATAGTCTTTATAAATGTCCCTTCAGTGTGTGAAGAGATGAGAGGTACAAAGAGAAAAACAAAAACCCCACTTATGATAGCAGAATATTGCCATGGGGAAGCTCTTTGGTTTTTTTTGAGCCTTTTCATTTCTAGTGAGTTGCATTTCTAGGAGAGAAAAGAAGACCCCTTTGTTTTCCCAGTCTTCCTCTCCTTTGACATTTTACCTGGCCTATTTTAAGTATAACTCTCTATCTCAGTAATGATGATACCAGAAACTCAGAGCTGATCAAGAGTGATCGATGTCTGGATTTGTAGAAGCTCAGAGGCAGTTCCCCAAGCCAGACACCTGAGGCTCACTGTTGACTACTGCATCTTACTCCCATACCCAACCATTCATCTAGCAGATTTCCGCCCCCCTCCTTGGCTGTGCCATGTCTTAGGTATGGCACGTGGGATCTAGCCCTCTGAGCATGGATCGAACCCAGGGCCCCTGCATTGGGAGCAAAGTCTTAACCACTGGACCACCAGGGAAGTCCCCATCTAGCAGTCTTGACCTCTTAAATTTCTCTCCCATCCATCCTCCGTCTCTGTCTCTATCATCACCATGCCTTATCCAAGCTACGAGCATCTCTTATTGGCTTGCTGGTATCTACTCTGATCCCTTCCCCAGTTCAGTTCCAGCAGCCAGTGATTCGTGTAAAAGATGCAACTACTGAATTAAATTTAAAATCTTAATCCTAAACAAGGCACACAGGACTCTCTGTAACCTCCCATTGGCCTGCCCCTCAGGCCTCCTCTCTGTGCATCCCTGTCACTAGCTTTTGGTTCATGCTGAGAACACACCGAACCCTCTTGCCTCAGTACCTCCACACAGGCTACTACCCTGAGGCCCCTCCTCCTCCAGGCTTCAATTTCCTAACTCCTGCTCATCCTACAGAGAGAGGTTCACTTAGAGAGGCTGTTCCCTAACCTCCAAATCTCACCTAGACTATCATCTTAGCATTGATCACAAGTTTTATTGTGAAGACCACAGAGAAATGGATAAAGTGCTTTTAACGCATGGGTCTTCCATTAGACTGTGGCCTCTAGAGATGAGAGAAGGTTCCTTTCGGTCCATCATTGTGTCCCCAACATTTATGACCGTGCCTGACATACAGAGATTCTCAGGAAATACTTCTCAAGTGAGTGAGTGAGTGAATGAATGGATGCATGAGTGAAAGTTCAGATAGATATGGGCAGGAGGGCCCACTGTCACATGTCACAGCACAGCATCTATGGGAGGAGCTCCTTAACCCTCCATTTCCCCCTTTCCCACTTGCAGTGGCAAGCATGCCAGTTGTCCTTTGGGTCCTAGATAGCACCAACCATCTTGGATGCTGTGATGCTGAGTCCATGAAGCTCAGCACCCGGACAGAAATCACTTGCCTTCTTCTCTGAAGGCGGGGCTGCAGTTCAGAGCAAGTGCAACGCAGACGAAGAAGGCGGCAAAGGGAAAACATTTATCAGTTCACTTGCCAGAATTTTCCAGAATTCCACTCTACATTTATTAAACGACTGCTCTAAGATGCTCTGTGCTTGGCACTCAGGAGGATACAGGTGTGAGTATGCTGTGGTATAAACGTGGAACAAACCTTCTCTTTTTTTTTTTTCTCTCCCCAGTTTAAGGACAAAAGTGGGCAACTTTTTATAATCTGTAGCCAATGGATAGAGACTTGGACTCTAGGAATTTATTATGTTTTTTCCTTGATAGATGTAGCATATAAACGGTGGGAGAGGGTGCCAGTAGCACGTAGTGAGCAGAGATCAGGCTTGCTGCTAAACATCCTACGATGCAGAGGACACCCCTCCCCCAACAAAGAATTGTCCAAAATACTGGCAGTGCCAAGGTTGAGAAGCCCTGCCTCACACCTGTATTCCCCAAGTGCTAAGCACAGGGTAACTTAGAGCAGTCGTTTAAGATAGGCAGAATGAAATTCTAGAAAGTGATCTGATAAATATGTTTATTACATAAATAATGCACACATTAGCCTTTCCAGAGATTTCCAGGGTTTGTTTCCTGTTGGCAGTATCTTAAATGAATGTGTTCCTAATGATGTTCATTTGAGCAGTGCTGAGAGGATATAGTTTGAGCAAACACCTACCGACTGAACCACCCAAGCTGTGACAGTTTGGCTACTTCTAGTCTCCCTGCTCCTCCAGTTCCCCAGGATGGGTTTTTCACACCTGCCCAGCTTCCAGTGGTCAAAAGTATCAAGTTTGGCCCTAATCTAAACACACAATCATGATTTTCTGATCACAGAACATGAATGATTACAAAAAGAAGGCTCATTTAAGTTGCAAGTGAACATGATCCAAAGCTCATGTGCTTTGATGCGTGTGTCTCCCTATCTGCATTACCCTATCTGATATGTTTAAGGAAAAGTTCTTTCTGCCTGCAGCACTGCTGGCGCATATGGAGCAACGGGGTCAGATGGCTGCAGCTAAGGATTGACCTCCACCAAGGGGTGTGATGGTTTCACAGGAGTCAATTACCAATCACTGCCGACAGGTGGCAGCAACGATCTACCAAAATCTTCTCTTTCGCAAGGATCTTGGGGTGTGGAATTCTTATTGTTTACTCTGAGACCTGGCTTCTCACCTGCCTGGGGAATCAAATCCTCCTCCACCCACAGCCTCAGAACAAATGCGTTGAGACTAAGCAAGCTGATAGACGGCTGAATCAGTGCACATCAGAGAATAGGCTCTCCTAAAAAAGAGAGCGTCGGGGGGCATAACCCTACCTGGTTTGTCCAGTCAGCTCTCGGTTAATCAGTTCAGACAGGAACCGCTCACCTCAAGTGCAAGTTTTCCATTGGCTCCTGGTGATGTCAGATGAGGCTGGGAGAACCGGTTTTCTAGGTGTGGGGCCGCTTTCTTCCCTGAAACATCTAGAAAGCGCTGATGCCTTTCACCTCCTGCCCAGCCAGGGCCTCCAGCTGTAACTGGATACTAAGCTTTTCTCAGACACTTTATGAAGAACAGGAACCCCCAGAAATTGAATGGAAAGTGGGAGTGAGAAAAATAAACTCAGCAGCAGGGAGTCTCTCCTGGGCTGCACGTGGGGATAGGCTGGGGATTTCCGTGGGCATGTATGGCTCCAGGATCCTAGCCCAGAGCTTCTGATGAACTGCTCTGGATGTAATATGGGCAGCTGGAGCTTTCAAAGATCCCCAGGTGATTCTGGTATTCCACCAAGACAGAACCACTGTTAGATGTGAGCCTTTGCTCCTGTGTTAATGAAATCCACTACTAGATTCCTCATGCCTTGAGCTCATTTGAAATAGAAGCCCAACCTTAGGAAGGAACACTTAGTGCAGGGTCAGAGACATGGGAACCTGATTTAAATGGAACATAAAGCAAAGTCAGGTTTTTTTTCTCTCTCCAATTGCCTCCATTAAGTGCTCCCCCAAATACCAGCCTGCTATTTACTTTATCCATCTGTGAATGAAGGGATTGTATTCATATTGGCTGACCTTCAAATACTTCCAGGTTGTCTAAGAGGAAGCCATGTGGCACTTGGACTTTTGAGTGACTTGGCAGCTTGGTGGTGCCACATCTCTTTGAACCTTTGCATTGGAAGGTGATGTCACCGTTTCCATATGTTGCTGAAACTCTGGAGCTGAAGGCTCTAGGCACAATTTAGGTCAAGTCTGTTTAAAGGTTAGTACACAGGGGCCACCACTGGAGGAGGTGATTTGGGTGAGCCCCAGGACACATCACTTTCACAGCCAAAAAAATGGTCGTCTAGCACCTTATGTTGATGGTTACATTTTTAAGTATGCGGTAAGGTCCCATGACTCTTTTGGATGGTTAGACTAACTGCCCTCTTAAGGGCAGGCAGAATTGGGGGGCTGTAACATGGTCACGGGGTGTGCTGGACGGGCTGGATCCTCGGAGTATGTGACAAGCTGGCCTCACCTCCCTCTCACCAGGAGTGTGATCTTACATCACTGGCTTCGGGCTTCACCTTGCTCTTCTGTATTCTAAAGCAGGGACCTCCAACTTCCAGGATCTAATGCCTGATTATCTGAGGAGGAGCTGCTGTAACAATAATAGAAATACAGTGCGTAGTAAATGTTATGCACTTGAATCATCCCCAAACCATCCTTCTACCTCAGTCTGTGGAAAAACTGTCCTGTGCGAAACTGATCCCTGGGGCCAGAAAGGTTGGGGACCCTTCCTCCAAGGTAATGATAATCATGTCAGATGGTTTCTCTTAAAGAGACGGGATAAAGCTGTGATGTGCTGGGAATATTTAAACACACGTGGGGGCCGGGAGGGGCATGTGAAGCACCCTGATCGGTAGTGTTTGCCTATTTCTATGATGTAAATGCTCCCACTGTGGCTGATTTCCAGATAAGTGGGACGTCGCTGAATGTGGAATTGGGAAGAGATGTGTACCACCTGGGAGAAACTATCTTGCGGTGCCTTCCTAGAATGTCACAGACACTCACAAGAGGTTATGTCCTGGTCATCCCACCGCCCCATCCCTGGCCATACAAACACATATGCTGCCATGCCCTCAGTCACTCTGTGCGACCCATGGACTGCAGCCCTCCAGGCTCCCCTGTCCAGGGGGTTTCCCAGGCAAGAATGCTGGAGTGGGTCCCCATTTCCTCCTCCAGGGGATCTTCCCAACCCAGGGATAAAACCCGGGTCTCCTGTGTCTCCTGCATTGACAGGTGAATTCTTTACCACTGAGCCACCACATACAGCGACATAGGGCTTTAGTATTTTTTCTGGTACTTTCACATACACTCTCTCATTAAATTCTCAGGGCAACATTGTGAGATGGGCTGGGTGGGTGTGATTTCTACCGTTTACAGATGTTATATACAGGCTCGGAGAGTCTAGAACAAACTACTCAAGGCCACACTGTAAGTAATCTATGAAATGGGTGCAGCAGGCAGAATAATGGCCTGCAAAGCTGTTTG
The DNA here is from genome assembly GCF_001704415.2 of Capra hircus. Taxonomy (NCBI): domain Eukaryota; kingdom Metazoa; phylum Chordata; class Mammalia; order Artiodactyla; family Bovidae; genus Capra; species Capra hircus. Next base: position 50,653,817 of record NW_017189516.1, on the reverse strand, counting down.
CATCCTACTGCCTGGAACCTGTGACTGTGAAGGCCATGTGCCAGAAGGGAATTGACGTTGCAGCTGGAATGAAGGTTGCTAGTCAGCTGACCTGAAAATAGGGACTCCTGAATTACCCAGATAAAGCCAATGTAATCACAAGCGTCCTTACAAGTGGAAGAGGGAGGGAGAAGCGGAGGGAATGTAGCTAGAGGGAAAGGGCCAAAGAGAGGCTGCGTTGCTGGAGTTTTTTTCCTTTTTACCATATTTATTTTTTGTTGTGCTGGGTCTTCATTGCTGCGCAGGCTTTTCTCTAGTTGCAGCGATTGGGGGTGTGTGTGTGGAGGGGGGGGCGGTGGTTGGGGCTTGGAAACGCTGTTCTTTGTCGCAGGTGTACAGGCTTCTAGTTTCATTGGCTTCTCTTGTTGCCGAGCACTGGGTCTAGGCTCCCAGGCTTCAGGAGTTGCGGCACATGGGTGCCGGGACTTAGTTGCGGGTTAGTTGTATCCGCGGTGTGTGGGATCTTCCCAGACCAGGGATGGAACCGGTGGCGTCTGCATTGGCCAGTGGATTCTTAACCTCTGGGCCACCAGGGAAGTCCCTACCTTCCTGTTTTGCAGATGGAGGAAGGAGCTGCAAGCCAAAGAGTGCAGATGGCTTGTAGAAGCTGCAAAAGGTAAGAAAGCAGATTCTTCTCTAGCATCTTCAGACAGAAACACACCCCTCCAGCACCTTGACTGCGGCCCCGTGAGACCTATGAGGCACTTCTGATGTCCAGAGCCATAAGAATATATTTGTGGTGTTTAAGCCGCCGAAATCGTGTCATTTGTTACAGCAGCCATCGGAAGGGAATACAGTGGACTGGCTTCCACCGTCTGGGAGAGGCTTTTTTTATTTTTATTTTTTTTTTTCCCCTCTCGCCCTTTCTATACCTTTGCTTTTACCCGCTGAGTTTCTCGTAATACCTGGCTTTTAGCGTTTATGTAGGTCCGCAACCTTTTTGGCACCAGGGACCAGTTTCGTGGAAGTCAGTTTTCCGACCGGAGAGAGGGCGGGATGATTTCGGGATGATTTCCGGATGGTTTCCGGATGATTCAGGCGCACTAGGTTTGCTTCTAATCCAATGCTGCAGCTCATCTGACAGGTGGTACTGGTCCGTGACCCGGAGCTTGGGGCCCTCTGGTATACTGCTACTGCTAAGTCACTTCAGTCGTGTCTGACTCTGTGCGACCCCATAGACGGCAGCCCACCAGGCTCCCCCGTCCCTGGGATTCTCCAGGCAAGAACACTGGAGTGGGTTGCCATTTCCCCCTCCAATATGGTTATAATTCTTGGCCTCCCTGTCCGTCTTCTCCCTAATCCCTGACAGCAAGAGAGTTTGCTCCTCACTTTTGCATCACTTTCTGCCAGCGTGGTACTTTCCCCAAGACCAGAGCATAGTAACTCGATTCAGAGTGAAATTAATGTGTGAATGAATGCTAGACTCTGATATTAGCAATATTACTGTACCTCATCATCACCAAGAATCATAGGGCTGGGCTGTCACAGCTGCACGACAGTTAAAAGCATCTCTTGGTAGCGTCTAGAGCTACCTCCCTCCCACCCCTCACTTCCCTCAGTGCAGTCTGGGAGCTGCAGGAAAGATCGACACTACCTACCCATCAGCCCCAGAAGTAGCCTTTCCCCCAGACCAGTGTGTGTCCTGTTGGGCAATCTGCAGGGAGGAAGAAAGGTTCTGGTTCCAGACAGCGTTATGAATGAGTTATAGGAGCCCCAGACTCTGATGTCGCCATCTTTGTCTCAGCAAAGCTGATAATTGGATTTGAGCCTTTAGGCTAGTCACTTATTTACTCTGCCCTCATTTATCAAATGTGAGAAATGCCAGCTCTGTGCTTGGATTACTTTCAAGGCTTTATAAAAAGGAGTAAAAAAGGTATGAACAGGTCTTGGCTACTGTCACACAGTTAATGCACTGAGAGCAGATGTGATCACGTGCTGAGAAAAGTCAGGGCCACGTAGGAAAGTTCACATTCACAGAGAAGTGAAAGTGAATTGCGTCACTTTCTGTCACGTGACATCCATGGGCTGCTGATGAACTCACTGAGGCTCTGTTTCCTCTTGTGTGAGACAGAGTGAAAAGATGTGTCTCATTTATTGCTCACTCCTAGTGTTGCCCACCCTGTTCTATGCCCTTCACCATTATTTTTATTTTATAGTTACATGGCTTGTCAGTGTCAGAGTCAGGACAATTACAGGTTGGAAGTGAGCATGCTTTTTTTTCTTTTCTCAGGCTAATTGCTTTCCAATGCTGTGGTGCTCTCTGCTGCACATCAAGGGGAATCCGTCAGAATCCTATCTATGTCCCCTCCCTCTTGAGCCTTCCTCCCCCCGCAACCCACCCCACCCCCCAGACTCGTGCATTCTTAGCAGCGGGAATGGTGTATGCAGTGGTCTGGAAGTGGAGGCAATGGAGAGGAATATGCATGAGGGATGAGGTACCCTTGTGACTGCAGGTCTGGGGACTTGCAGGAAGCAGAAGCATGCTGGTAAATAGCATACGTTCGAAACATACTGGAAGGTTTAGACGCAGGAGGTGATGTAGACACAGGTCAGAGAACTCTCCTGAGGGGCTGTGTGGAACAGGGCAGGCCTGGGCATGAGCATGGACTGGAGGAAGCTGTTCTGATGACACCCTAGGAGCACAATGATGAGGGGCTCTGGGGGCAGAGGCAGGGAAATGGGGAGAAATGGACAACTTCTGTGTGTGTGTGTGTGTGTGTGTGTATGTGTGTGTGTGTACACACAAAGTCATTTCAGTCGTGTCCGACTCTTTGTGACCCTATAGATTATAGCCTGCCCGGCTCCTCTGTCCATGGGATTTCTCAGGAAGAATACTGGAGTGGTTTGCCATGCACTCCTCCAAGGGATCTTCCCAAGCTCAGGCAAGTCAAAATGATGAGTTTGGGTTACCATCTGCATATGGGGGGAAAAGGAAAAGCTGCTGAGGCCTGATGACCTGGCCTCTCATTTTGGGGACCTCAGGCCTGTCTTGGGGTGTCATCACCTACACACACTTAGCCTTTGAGCCCGTAGTAAACAGGATACATTTCTTCAGGAAGAAGAAATTCTTTGAGAAGACAAAAATTGGTTTTACTTCCTGAAAAGAACAGCTGTCACTGGCTATACATTTACTTATTTCTCAATTTGGATTTTTCCCTCTGAATATTCCAGTTTCCAGAGGTATTATCAGTTCTTTGATTGTGTTCCTTGTATGTAATTATATCATATGACAATAATTGTCAGTTTCAGAGGAAAGAAACTATGTAGTTAAAACAAAATCAGAAAATGTATGAAAAAAGGAGTGTTCTTCCGAATCTCTCCCAGTCTTCTCTTATACATGGGAGGGGCCTGGGTAGTGGCCCACCTCACGCCCAAATGCCTGGATTGAGATCCCAGCTCCCACTTCTTAGCCATGGGATTTGGACAAGTTAGGTGGTTCCTTTCTATGAAGGGTGTGTGTGTGTGTGTGTGTGGTGGGGGGTGGTTAACAATGCTAGTTCTTACCTCATGCCTACCACATTACCTTGTTCTAAAAATGAAATGAGCATTGCTTGAATTGGTCCCTGGCATACTTGATAAGCAGCCCATAAATGTCAGTTATCATATTCTCCAGATTTTCTACAATGATCCTGAATGACACTGAAGATCAGAAGCATCTATATAAGTTATATCATCTTTATTGTTACTTCTCTGTTGTCAGTGGGAATTAAGGTACCATCAGCTGACACTATGGTCACGAGGGTGGATTAAGCCTTTTGCTTGTCCTGGAAAGAAGGACTCATGGGCTGGTCCTCCCACATGGGGTTGTTGACTGAAAAAAAAAAAGAGAGAGAGAGAGAGAGGGAAAGCACAACCTAAAAGTTGAGAATTAGGTTTTATTCGGCGGACAAACTGAGGACTTAGGCCCAGATCACAGCCTCTCAAATCACTCTGCAGAAGTGCTCTCAAGAGGTAAGGGAGGAGCCAGGAAATATAGGAGTTTATGCAAAAATGCCAAGTAGTCAGCAAGTCAAAAGATTACTGATAAAGAAAACCAGACATCTCCAGTTAATGAATTTGGTGCTTTCCTAAGTATGAGAAGATACAAGAGTCTGGGCTCACTGAAATCATTCCTTTGATGTGCACCTCAGGGCCAGTATCCTGCTTGTCTCCAGCCTGAATCCCCTCAGTTGCACAGCTTGGGGCGGGTGCAGGGGCTTAGGGCTTGATGCTCGAAACTTCTTTTGTTTACTGATTCAGGCTCCTGATGATTAGAGACCACTAAAAGATCAGAAATCTGCGTTGAGCCAGGTCACAGGGGAGAGGGGAAGACGACCCGATCTCTACCTGCCTTGGAAGAGGAACTATCTGGATTCATCATCTTCCTACTTGAAGGGTTCGACTCTGCCCTGGAAGCATTCAGCAAGCCTTATTCCCTCAGGGCTGATAGGTGTCTGTCCCAGAGTTAGAAACAGAAATAAAACCTAGGCCCGCCCCAAGGAAACAGGCCTGACAGGGAGCAAGCAGACAGATGGCAGCAAGGGGAGCAATCGTCACAACAGAAGATTTTCCCGAGGCAGGGGGTGTGGGGAAACTGCCTTCTGCTTCAGGAAGTCAAAGCTTCACCCAGGAGGGCGTCATTTAAAGCCAAGTCTCTCAAATGGCCGAGAGGCAAGGAACTTTCTAGGGCCACGGAAATATTTTGTATCTCCAGCAACCGGGATGATGGCGACACTGGCGCACATGGTCATCCACATCCACGGACGGAAACTTAAAACGAATGTGCTTTATTTGATGTAGATTCACTGTCCATCGAGTCCATTAGGAAGAGAAGTCTGCAAGGGCAGGCGCCCTGCAGTCGTGTGAGCATGCTGCCTGGCGCTTGGTGGCCTCTCGCAGCCGTTCTCTGCCCCATGAGAGCTGGAAGGCACTGAGGGGCGAGAGGACAGAAACTTTCTGTGTCCCCAGGAGCCAGCTCTCCCTGGCTGCAAGTTCTCAATCCTGCCTTTGTGCGGCCACCAGAAGCCCGGGCTGGGGCCAGCCTCTGCGGGAGGAGGAGCCTCAGCTCAATGCACAGATCCCGCTGGGCCTTAGGCAGCACAGGGAAGTCTTTTGGCTCGTTTGTCTTGAAACACAGGAGCTCTGGGTCCGATCGTGGGCGTGATTGGTGGACCAGCTCCAAGCCTCGCAGGCCTGTTTGTGCTGTTGGTGGCTCCCATCTGCTGGGCTGTCTGCAGCCTCCTCTGGGCTGCTGCCCCTGATGCCAGAGTTCTCCCCGCCGCCCCCCTGCCCCCCCCCCCGCTCCTTCCCCTCCCCCTCCCTCCTCTTTCAGAGGACCCAGTGGGGCAGGGCTGGCAGGAGGCCCTAGGGGAGAACTGGAGAGGCCTGAGACTTACTAAGGGCTCTTTGTGTGTGTGTGTCTGTCTGTCTGTCAGTCTGCCTGCCTGTGTTTGGGTGGATCTGGGTGGACAGACAGCTCTTCAGCTGTCTGGTGGACAGGTCTAAGTGTCCCCTCTCAGGGTACGATTGCCAGATCAACTCTCCAATGCCCCATTAAACTGGACTTTCAGATACACTAGGAATCACCTTTAAATTTAAATGTCTTGAAGACCACATTAGATAACTTAGACTCCAAAAGCTATCTGTTATTTATCTGAAAGTCCAGTCTTGGAACACCTTGCTTTTTTAACTAACTGCTAAATGGAGCATCCGTGCTGGGGTGTGGTGGGAAACAGTGGGGAAAAGGAGAGGATGGGTTTCCTTTAAGGCTACACAGGACACAGTCTTCACCAGGGCGTCAGAATCCTGTCAGTATCGGCAGTGATCATGGCGATTGTAGGGCAGGTGCGAGCAGCTTCTCTGCTGGGCTTCCATGGAGGTGAACATCCTGCCGGGAAAGCCACAGTTGGCTGATGTCAGAAGGAATGAGCTGTGAAAATGCTCTGTTCTGTCTCCCACCCCCACCTCCTCCTCTGTGCCACCCTTTTTCATCTCCCAGGCCCTGAAGCGCACAAGGTCACCAAGTGGGAGTCACTGGGGATCGTGGGCATGGATGCGAGGCAGAGAGGGAAGGTTCGATGCCGCCCACACATCACCTGTTTTCCCAGGCTCTCCCCTCATCCACTACACACGTGGACCCCGCCCTGGTTAGAACTCCCCACAGCCACGCTTCATTGGCACTTAACGCTCGAGGCAGGCACAGGAGAAGTCAGTGGAAAGTTACTTGCACATAAACGGACGGACGGATGATGAAACCCCAGGAAACCACAGCTCCTCCCCTGTGGGGGCACTGGGCCAGAGGCCAACCTGCTAGGCTTGGGATCTGCTTGTGGGCTCGCTACACACCCAGAGACCTTGGGCAAGTCGCTGGGCATCTGTCCCATTCCTTCCCTTCTAAGTGGGATGCTGGCTGCCCTGTCACACACTTGCTGGGCTGTCAGGAGGGCAGGAATGAGTGAGCAGATGTAAAAATAATAGCTGCAGCTAAACACGAAGCCTCTGCACCCGTATAAGCTTTTATCGTGGGCCAGCCTGGCCCCTGGGACCTCCACTTAGAGAAATCCAACACGTGAATAACAGACACGCACATACACCATTACATGAGTCCAGGGCTGGAGTGTCATGAAAATATAGTTCAGTCCACTGAACTGAAATGTGGTGTTCACACCTTACAAGGAAACCTCCAATATAGAACTGCTCTCCAGAAGGATGGCTCTGAACTGTGCCTGCGCAGGGCCGGCTAACTCAACTGTACTTGAGTTGCCTTCTAGAATGGATGTCCGCTGGGGACCTGTCTACAGCCAGTTTGATTTTGGATTGTAAGAACCATGGTTTGGAGAAAACTGTCCTCCTGCCCCTTTAAGAACTCAAGTTCCTTCAAGTGCAGCTAAGCAGGAAGTGCCCCTACACCATCCTGAGGGCCTGTTTCACTTCCTTTCAAAGGTGTTTTCTTACTAAAGAAACCCCAAGTCCAAAGTCACATTTGATTTTTTTCAAACGCATACTCAGCTCCCATTTGTGTTGGTTTTATGAAATTTTGGGGGGCAGGAAAGGGTACAAATAATATATATAGCTCTTTATATTTTTCAGTAGGCTTTATTTTTGACAGCAGTTTTAGGTGCACAGCAAAACTGGGTTAAAGGCATGGAGATTTCCCATATACCCCTGCCCCGCCACACAGTAATACATAGCGTCCCCCACCATCCCCATAAAGAATATTTTTAAAATCTATAAAAGATGAAAACATAAAATGATATTTTAAATATTTTAAAATAGAAAGGTATAGTACATGCTTCTGGGAAAAATGTAAATAATAGAGGATTGTCCATTTTCCTTCCCCAGAGGTAACCTCTATTCACGGTTCTTAAAACTCCCTTTTGGCAATTGTCTCAATACACCTCACTTTTTTATTGCACAAAGGAGATCATACACTATTTCTGAGGTTCTCTTTTATTCATGTAAGTATATTTTGGACATTCTTCCAGGACATTGTGAATAAACCTGCCCCAATCTTTTTCTAACAGCCACATCATTTTCCATTGTTTGGGTATTCTATCCTGTATTTAAGTGATCTCCTAATTAATATACACTTAGGTTGATTGTAGGTTTTCCTCTTAGTAACAGTGCTATGGGGAAAAGGTTATTAATATATATGTATATGGATGTAGATCTCTCTCTGTGTGTGTGTCTAAATACAGTCATTGAAAACAGTTTTAACAGTGGAATTGCTAGATCACGTTAGAAATGCTGGGAAACCCATTGGTACCTCTGAAAAGTTGAATTTATACTTCGCACCAGGACCTGGGAGAACTGCTCCCCACTCTCCTTCCCTTGCGTTCTGACCAGCCTCAGGTCGGGAGGTTTACCCCACCTTCTCACTTTGCCAGTCTGAAAGGGACACATGAGGGTTCCTTATTTGATTTGCATCTGAAAGCTTCCTATGGAGGGGGCAGGTGTCTCCTCACATCAATTCTGGCTCAGTGAAAGGGGCTTCAAGACCAGACTCTGGAACCACATGAGCCATTTGCCAAACTCTGCAGCCTCAGTTTTTCCATCTGTGAAATGAGCATCCTAAGACCAAGTTCTTGGGGTTATTAAGAGGATCCAACAGAGAGTATTAAGAACTACAAATGTTAGTGTGTTCCCATCAAAGCAAACCAGACAACAAAATGTGCCCCCAAATAAAAAACTGATGTCAATTGACCTAGTCAAAACAACTTTTGCAGTATCTGAGGCCTCACCTTCTCCTTACTTGCTGCTCCTGTTTGAGGGAGGAAAATGCAAATCAGACGCTGAAAAAGAAAACTGAAACTGTCACATTAAATGGTTGGTTTCCCTCACCAAGCATCCATGGGCATGTTACATCTCTGAGCCTCAGTTTCTTCCACTGTAAGATGGATGTTTTGGGTGTTTGCTCTGCCTACCCAGCCAGATTGTTAGGGGAATGCTGGAACACATGGGGTAGTCCTCTGGGGATGAGCTTTGTATTGTTACTGTCAGCCACGAGTCCCCTCAAAGGCTCAGTCCACGTCCCCCAGCAGGGTAGATGGACAGCAGGCTCCCCTCAACTAACAAATGATTCTCGAACACATATTCAATGCCAGGCTAGCCGAAGACGCTCTGAGACTCTAAACACTGCATAGGGCACTGATGGAAGGGAATCCTTCAACTTTCTGGTCTGCCTTTTGAGATCAAATTATATCCTATGAGGTTCAACAAGCAGCCCCCATTACCCCATACCCTAGCATCTAATAAGAAAAGACCCTCATGAGTCTACTCCATGAAAATATATTTGCCATGTTTTATCTTTTAAAATTTTCTCCTTTGGAAATGGTGTACACTCTGAATACTGTGGTACTGTTCAAGTGACAGCCAAGTTACCTGTAAGCAGGGATGGTGCTCACATGGTTTCTCCAGATCCTTCAATGTCGTATAGAATCTCAGCTGGGTTTGTGCATGGTGGGGAGAGTAATTCACCTGCTTGAAGGTTACAATTAATCCCACCATGAGTGATTGGTATGGTCTGAACGTGTCCTCTCCAAAATTCTTGTGTTGAAATACTATCCCTCAATGTGATGGTATCAAGATGTGGGGCCTTCATGAATGTTATTAGTGCCCTTATAACAGAGGACCCCCTCCCCAACATACACACACACAGAGCTCCCTAGCCTTTTTGCCATTTGAGGCTACAATGAGAATTCTGTGGCCCTGAAGAGGGCCTTCACCCAACGATGCTGGCACTCTGATCTCAACATCCAGCCTGCAGAACTGTAGGAAGTAAATTTCTGTTGTTTGTAATCCACCCAGTCTGTGGTATTACTGGGCTAAGAGTTCTTTTCGAGGACCGCTAAAAGAGCCACACCACGTAAGGAACAGAGATACAATCAAAAGCACGTCTCATAGCATAATGGCTTCTCCATGGAGGAATCTGGCAGAGAACACCTTAGTCAAGTGATCAACATTAACATCCCCAACAATGGAACAAACCAGTACCACGTGCCTCCTGATGGGAGACACTGAGAAGGCCACAACATCCCTTGTGTAGTATTCCTGCCAAAAAGGCAAAGCCCCAATCTAATCATGAGGAAACATCAGGCAAACCTAATTCAAGGGAAATTCCACAAAACAACTGGCTTGTCGTCTTAAAAAATATTCGTGTCATGAAACACCGAGAGAGACTGAGGAAGTTCTAAATTAAAATACACTAATGGGACATCACAACTAAATGTGATACATGCTCCTGGGTTGAATCCTGGATCAGAAAATAAAATGTTATAAGGATTGTCTCAGGGTAATTGGCAAAATGTGAATTAGGTCTGTAGCTAAGATAACAGCATTGGAGCAATGTAAAATTTCCTAGTACTGATAATTGTCCAGTGGCTATGCTGGAGAAGGTCCTTGCTCTTAGTAAATGCACACCAATTATTTGGGGGTAAAAAGTGTCATATTTGCAAAGGGTTTAGGAGATAGATGACAGATAAAGAGTGAGAGAGTCAGAGAATGATAAAGCAAAATATTACCAATGGGTGAATCTAGATGATGAGTAAACAGGAATTCTTCATTGTCTCTTCATTGTATTTTTGCAACTTTTCTGTAAGTCATAAACAAGTGGGACTGGTCCAAGGGGTCCATCAGGAATAATAAAGACACCCCAAACACTTGGGAAATGCCAAAAGTTTTGAGGCTCCCTCCCGGGAACCAGGGACCAAGGCCAGCTACATTCTTTCATATGCAAAACCAGATCAAGTATTTTAGCTAAAAAAGTAAGGCATTTCTGCAAACATAGCCATAGAGTACAAAATAGAAAACTCAGACATTAAAATACCTCCTCCTGGCCCAAACTAAAATTATGTCCCTGTCTGGATGTAGACAGAAAAAGAGACTGAAGTCCAAATGTACGCTTACTCTCTGTGCCAAGGACCGTAAGTAGTAAAATAAGAGTGGGGGGAGAGCGTGTGTATAAGTATGTTGGGTGAGCCACTATCATGAATGAGGAATTCCCCATGGACTATACAGTTCGTGGAATTCTCCAGGCCAGAATACTGGAGTGAGTAGCCTTTCCCTTCTCCAGGGGATCTTCCCAACCCAGGGATCAAACCCGGGTCTTCCACATTGCAGGCAGATTCTTTACCAGCTGAGCCACAAGGGGAGCCCCATCCTACAGTTAGTTATATTAACAATACTGCCCATAGATGACTGTGTTTCACAAGTGACTGAGTTTGGTTCCTTGTCATCCTAGATCTCAAATCTTTCTCCTGAAGTATGCATTGTCTGAGCTCTAGACACCTAAAACCATGCCTAGAGGACTGGGGCCTAGTTTCAAGTCAGGAGTTAGTTTGTAGTCTTGGCTCAGCTAACCAGCTGAATACCCTTGGGCAGGTCACAAAAACTCTGTGCTGAGTTTCATCCTCTGGGAAAGATTGATTCCAGCACCTCATTCCTTTATCTGCATAAGGGTGCTTGAAGGATAAAATGATGCCATAATGAGAAAATGCATTGATAAAGTGTAGAAACATCAGATAAATGTGAGTTGTATTACATAGAATTACCGCAGCCCAGAATGTAAGGTGACACCTGTAAGCTGTTAGCTGGTCTTGTTAGTTTAATTTTTTTCCCAACTGTTGTCCAATATGCTGGTTCCCCTGAGCTAGTGCCTAAACCTTTTTAGGTAATCTATTCTCTACTGTGGAATTTAGGCCATGCAGACAGTATGCAGGGGGAAGGAATAGATTAAATTTCCACAGCAGAGTTCTTCAGTGGTTTATCCGATATGTGTGTGCATGCGCGCTAAGTCTCTTCAGTCGTGTCCGACTCTTTGTGACCCCATGGACTGTAGCCCACCAGGATCCTCAGTCCATGGGATTCTCCAGGCAAGAATACCAGAGTGGGTAGCCATGCCCTTCTCCAGAGGATCTTCTGGACTCAGGAATGGAAGCTGGGTTTCCTGCATTGTAAGCAGATTCTTAACCATCTGAGCCACCAGGGAAGCCCAGATGTACCGGTAGCCATCTCTTCCTGTCTGTCTCAGAAACCCTGCCGGGGACTTTCTCTAGTTCAAGAGACATCTCTTTTAGATAGACTCAGGTCCACAGACATTCAAGTGATCTCTGGAGAGAATCCATGAACTTAGACAAAAATCACATCTTTATTTGCATCAACCTCTAACCAAGTGTTATTTTAGCCTTTCCTTCAAGGGTAGGTGGAGGCACATCTCTTAGTCAGCTTCAACAACAGACATTTTAAAAAATGTTTGTTTATTTGGCTGCGTCAGGTCTTAGTTGTGGTACGTGGGATCTAGTTCCCTGACCAAGGATTGAACTCAGGCCTCCTGAACTGGAAGTGTGGAGTGTTAGCCCCCAGACCACCAGGGAAGTCCAACAAAAGACATTTACTTCTCACAGTTTGGGAGGCTGGGGAGTCCACAGTCAAGGTGCTGGCAAATTGAGTGTCTGGTGAGAGCCCACTTCCTGGCTTATAGACACCCGCCTTCGTTCAAACATTCTGTCCGTAACAGCAAGCAACCCCTGTTATCAGCAGTTCCTGAGATTGTGGCAACAACAGAAATCGCAGGTATTTTTATACGTGTCCACATTTTGCAGATTATCTACACACTCATCTCCAGTTTGAATTATGCTGGGTGTGTGACCTCCTCCTAAATTGTGTTATTTAATGCAGAAAGAAGCATGTATATCACTACATCACAGTGCTTACAACCCTTGCGATAACTGCATGGAAATGGAACTGCTTTCATTCGTGGTCCCAGGTGTTTTGTTTTCTGCATTTATATAATTCTGAGCGTCTAGAGGTTTCCTCAGTTCGCCCTGGCACAAAAAGAGTTAAGAACCCCTGAAGCTTACTCCACCCTGACTCCCCTCCCATTTCCTCAGAACCAGACCCTGGGGAATGAGGAAATGGGACTAGATTCACTTTTCTTCTTTTTTTTCATTTTAAAAATTTAGTTACAATTCACATAACATTAACCATTTAAAAGTGAACAATTCAGTGGCATTTAGCACATTCACAGCCTGGTGCAATCACTGCCTCTAATTAGTTCCCAAACATTTTCATCACCCTAAAAGGAAACCTTGGACCTGTTAAGTCACCACTCCCTTTTCCTCCCTCTCCAATTCCTTGGCAACTTCTAATCTCCTTTCTCTTTCCATGGAGTTGTCTCTTCTGGATGGTTCACATAAATGGAATCATACAATACATGGTCTTCCGTATCTGGCTTCTTAGCAGGTTTTTAAGGGCCTTCCATGTGGCAGCATGCATCAGTGCTTCATTCCTTTTTATGGCTAAATAATATTCCACCATATGGCTAGACCACATTTCATTTATCCATTCATCCACTGAGGGACATTTGGACCGTTTCCACTTTTTGGCAATTGGAATAGTGCTGCTGTGAACCAGCGTACAAGTATTTGAGTACATGCTTTCAGTTCTTTGGGGCACATACCTAGAAGTAGAATTGCTGGGTCGTATGAACATTAACTATTTACCTCTGTGAAGAATATGATTAACTTTTAAATATTTAGTCAAATCTATTTGCTAAAGTGAGATTTGGTCATTGTGGTGTCTAGGAATCCCAGTTGTCCATATCATCTTGACCCTCTCAGACAGTTCATTCCTGTCTAAAAATGGCGTGGCATAAAGCTGGAACTCAGCTCTCTCTTTCCTGGTGCTTTCATTTGCTCCATGTGTTGCCTTTGGGTGAAAAGATGACATCCTCCTCCTCATCTTCTTGCTTTGATGGAAATGATGCCTATGAGGTTCTTTCCCTGGGAAGGCTCCAGGGAGACTTGGGGGAGTGGGTGGAGATGCTGGGAAAGGCTTGTTCCTTCATTGGCCTTGGTATGTGCCAGTCAGTTCTGATGCACAAGTAGGCCGATCACTGCAGGCATCCCTCGAACAGGAAAAATAACGTGGCAGAAAAGAAGGGAAGAGAGCTGGCATATGCATCAGGCATAGCTCCTTGAAAAAAGGCGGTGACTACCCCAGGCCACCAGCTCCAAGTGCAACTTCGAAGCTTAGCAGAGGAGGGAGAGGCTGAACCGTCTCATGTATACACTCAAACCTTTCCACACCTGGGCAGCTGAGTGGTCAAGATGAGAGAGAGCATTCCAGGCAGAAGAAGAGACAGATGAGTCAGTGGACCCCAGGAAAAGCCAGGGGCATTGGGAGCACAGAGGGAATGAGAACGAGAGAGGTAGGACTGGCTTCATAACTTGGGGACACAGTGCAGAATGAAAACACGGGGCCCTTGGTTCAAAATTATTAAGACTTTCAAGATGGCGGTGGCAGAGCGTTAAGCAAAGCACAGTGCCTCTGTGAGTGTGGGCCCTCGTGCAACAGCACACATCACAGGCCCCAAAAATCCAGCCTAGGGGAGGAGCAATGGTAAGTCATCCAAGAAGCCTGATTAGGGCCCATGTGAGGTGTCCCCCCAAATTTGGGCCACCTGTCCATTGCCCACCTCAGCTTCATTTCTCTCACCATAAAGCCATTAGCCACCTTCTGCTGATGATGTGGGAACTATATTCTATAAAAAAGCTTTGACGTCCTTCATAGAAGCACATTAAAATACATGAACACTTCCTACTTGCTAATGATAATTCGACTTCACAGTGGAATAAAGTTTCATTTTTAACACACGAGGCCATGGGCTGTACGTAATACCTCCCTTTTCAATATGTTATTTGACCTACTAATTTTTTTTTAACCACCATAATATGAACGTCTGCGGGGAAAAATATTAAAGTAGTGAAAAGCTATGTGAAACTGTCAGTGTTCATGATAAAGAATCCTCATTACCACAACTATGTCAGGCTGTGTCGGAGGAGGCAAAGAGCAGATTGGGTTACTGTAACAAAATCATTTGAAAATTGGAGCAGGCAAATTTTTAATTGATATGATCTATGACTATGATGTGTATGCTTCAACGTTATAGTGCTGGAAACCCTGGATGGTTTCTTGCAATGGAACAGAACTCTACCCTGAAGTGGCCTACAGAATGACAATGAAAGGCCTTAGGGTAGGTTTTTAGAAAAGTGTTGTGTTTCAATGAGGCAGTTTCTGAGCCAGCTAGTCTGAGTTCATATGTCGCCTCAGGCTTTCACTGTGTGGTTTGGGGTAAGTTATCTGATTTCTCCAAGACTCTTTCATTGGCAAAATGGGGAACCTTAGGGTGCCTCCGTCAGAGATGTGTGCAAGGATTTGGGGAGATACATGGAAAGCTCCCCTGTTTATGGCGAGCCCTCAAAAGAGTCTTGGCTATTATTATGGGCATGACTATTGCTGCCGTTGGTTTTGTTGTGCTGGTTCTGGCTGTTGTTTTTGTTATTATTATACCCTCTGGCCCCTGCCTGCCCCACAACTTTATTTCCTGTCAGTTTTTCCCATTCAATGCAACCCCGGGCTAAAATCCTTGTCCCCTGCGCGAACTGGAAAGTTCTCTGCCTTCTTATTGTTGCCCTTGCTGTGAGGAGGCCAAGTAACCACTTGGAGGGGATGTTGTAGAGGCAAATTCAAGCCACAGAAGGGAACTGGGCGGAATGAGATCCCCTGGAAAGTTCCCCTGGGCTCTAAGATTCCATCAGATCAACAAAGCGGATAGGGAAGTTAGCAGCCCCCCGGGCAGACCTTCTCAAGAGTGTTCTCCGACTCTCCTCTGCTCTCCTGGCAACATCCCCTCCTTTTCAGCCTCTCACTGGGGGCGCCTTTGGTTCCCTAGCACTGAGTGCAACATGGAGCCGCCCATGCTGGGGACTCCGGTAGAGATAGGCCTCCGTGGAGGGGAATGTAGATACGGTAGACAGATCTTGGGAGATAATCTCCAGCAAATTAGATTCCCTGAGCCTCAGCTTCTTCAGCAGTAAAATGGGCATATTAGTAGCCCCTGTGCAGGGTGAGAATTAAATCAGATGTTATACACAAAGGGCTTTTAACCGAGGATCCAACATACATAGCGAGATCACGAAATATCACCTCCCTGTCATCATGGTGGGAGACCTAAGAGACACGGGGATGGGGGCTTGGGCTGTGTGTTTAAGGGGATTTGGATGAACAGATGTGGCTTGCAGGGCCACAGGGGAAGGTGGATCGAGGCAGGTGGGGGCAGATGGCAGGAGGCCCCGAAGCATGGACCAAGTGACCTGGGCCTCAGAAAGCAAAGAGTTGGGAGCCCCTGCTTCATCTCCATTCCTTTTCCTCTTCTCTGGTCAGTGCTGTGTGCAAAATCACTTAAAAATAATAGGATGAATTTTCCTGAACTCAACAGACTTCAAGGCCTGTTTCTCCAGCTTTGGAAATAGCTCCAAATCTATGTCCGGCCCGCCCCGGAAAGCAACATGAAACCCAGCGTGCCCTGCCACCGCTTCCTGGTTCCACTGGGCATGGACTTGGAGCTGGCCACGTTCCAGGGCAGGCTCTCTCTCGGCACGGTCTGCACGGGGTCTGTGACCCCAGGATGAGGAAGGCAGGGCCAGGGCTGGGTGGGCTGTCTCCTCAGCTTTTGCTGGAGAGCACCGGGCACATCCTGCTTAATGTTCCTGCATGCTCCAAACCACGAGCCTTTTCTTGGTCTTGAGACCTCCCACCTCCAGTAGTGGCCCAGCACATGCTAACCCACTTACAGACAGCAGCTTCTAGGAGGCAGGAACGACCCCCTGACGTCTAAAACATAAATACTGAAAGGACTGAAGCGAAGAAAGCACAGTGGCCTGAGTCACAGGGGCAGAGTGGAGTTGAGTCAGGCGCCAGTTAGTCCCAGGTCGTCTTTCACTGTTAACTAAGCAACTACTACATAACCAGACATTGTGGGAAACAAGACAGCTTGCCCCACGCTCTTCCTGATGGGTCTCAGGTGCAGCCTTGGGGTCTGGGGCTGAAGAATTTTCTCAGCATAAGTACCACAGAGTTGCTACTGGCTGAGTTTTCACAGCCCTGGATCTCTAAGCCTCAGTTTCCCCACCTGTAAATCTCTCCTCATGGAAAGTCCCTGGGCAGGAAAGGTGAAAACACATGTAAAGCCCCTATTACAATGCCTGCCCGGAATTATTTTTTATTGGCTGAAAAATTAGCAAAAGATCCCACGAAAATCTCAGTCAACTGGTCCTTTATAAGACAAAGAACTAATACAAAATATGCAGTCAATTCCAAACACTAATCTTTTTTTTTCCTCAACCTTCCATCCTAAATAATAATAATATAAAGCAACACAATAACAACAGTGTCACACACTGTCTGAAGCATTTTGGTCTCCCAGCAACCCTGAGAGGTTAAGGAC
Source organism: Capra hircus (assembly GCF_001704415.2). Taxonomy (NCBI): domain Eukaryota; kingdom Metazoa; phylum Chordata; class Mammalia; order Artiodactyla; family Bovidae; genus Capra; species Capra hircus. The sequence goes on along the minus strand of NW_017189516.1, from coordinate 50,637,016 downwards.
TGACCAAGCCCATTTCGCAGACTAGAAAACACAGAATTCATAGGCCAGGGTCACACAACTCTGAGGAATATTCCTTGAGTTCGCATTTGCTTCCATCTGCCTCCTGCTGCCCCTTCCATTCTTTCTAGCACCCCAGGCAAGTCAGGACGTCAGGGCCAACACTCGGCCCTCTCTTCCTTTTATAGAGCCGCCTCCCACTCTCCCTTCCTTTCTATCGGTATCTAAACAGACAGGCAGCAGGAAAGCTGCCATTACCTAACTGGAAAAATGCTCCAGGCTTCTGCAGACTTCTGCATTGCCTCTGCAAGGCCTATCCCTCTCTGAGGAAAAGGTCTCAGGGAGAAGCGGGGGGCCTTAGTGGCGTCCCCTTGTAATCGGGAGACTGAGGAGGAAAGAAGTGATTTTTGACAGCGGAGGGAAACTGGACTCTCCAAACCCCAAAGAAATGGTGTTGGCACGAAGCAGCTGCCGCTGAAAAGGGCCCCAAATCCACCCTGAGTTTCCACGATGAAGTGGACTCACCAACCAGTCAACTAGGGGAAGGTCAGAGGGACGCGGAACCAGAGGTGACATCCTGTGCCTGCCTGAAGGCTCAGTGCCCCCAGTTCGGGAGCAGAATGGCTGCCCGCCGACGGAGCAGGAACTGGGGAACCAGACGGTCACCTGCCCCCCACCACGAAGAAGGAAGTCTAGTGGATGAAGAAATGGGGAAGTCGGAGGTGCTCCTGCAGTGGCTGTTAAGAGTCTATAGAACAATTGATTTTAATCCCCAGTGAGACAAAAGCCTCTGCCATAAACGAGATTAACAAGAGGTTTCTAGAAACATTTTCTGAGGGAGAAGGAGTGGGGCAGCATTGCGCTAACTGCTTTATCTGAAAACCCAACCTGGCTTTTTTCCCCTTCACAGGCCTTGGGCAGCCCCACCCCCATGGTATTTGTAACTTGTTTCAGCCGCAAGGGGCGGGGGTCCCTCGTGTTCACAGAGTCAGGTGCCATTTTGAAAACTGCTCCAGTCTACCTCGAGCTCCCATGTTTCCGGATATAACTCAGATACGCACCTCAAAATGGAATCCTGCTCAAAAGACTCCCTTCGAAATAGAGTTCGCCTTTTCAATTTAATATTCAGGTTTTAGACATAATGGGATCGCAGCCTTTGGCCTTGTACCCGGGCCTCCTTGGCAATCACTTTTATAATTTAGGGAAATAAGGAACAGGAAAGTAAAGGAACTTCCCCCTGGTCCGGCAGCAAGTCAATAGCAGAGCTTGAACTTGAGACTTAATTTTTCTAAGAGGGAGGCGACATACTCAATAAACCCCGAAAAATTCACTACCAACTCGCAAATATTCCGGTTATTTGGTTTGGGTGCCCACCACAATTACAGTATTGAAAAAGAATAGGCGTGTTTCAGTGAGAAAATTTTCTTTTAAAAAATCACTTAAGGGTGCTTTACTTCTCAGTCAAGTCTAGGAGAATGCTAGCGAGACAAAGAGGGCCAGGGTGGGGCGTAGGGCTTCCACTGGTCTGAAAGCTGAGTCACAGGAATCGCAGCCCTGCAAGTGGGCGAGGCCGCGGGGCGAGGCATACTGCACCCCGGCTGGGGGATGTCTGCCACGGACAAAGGCAGTTTCACAGTAAAGGAATGCCTGTCCCGCTAGGTACCACCCAGGCCCTTAGTTATCACGCTCGGATCCCCAAGGGCCGGTTTTCGCGGCCGCTGCAAAAATCCACGCAGCTAGAACCGACATAAAGGGGTGGGGGATACGTTACGAAGGAAGTGCGGCGGCGAGAGGGCGCTTTACGCGCTTTATTTTGCCGCCCTCGTCGTGGCTTGGTGCATGGGTGGACGCGGGGCCCCCCCAAAAGCCATGCAGGCCCCGGACGCCGTTCCGGAGACGAAACCCGGCGCTAAGGAGTTAAGCGGGCGGGCAGATGACGTCACTCCATTTGCATAGGAGCGCGCATATAGCTGCGCCCGCCGCGCCCCGCTCGGCACTCGGCGGCGGCCACAGCGCAGACCCGACTTCACTCTCTCGCAGTTCGCTCCGGTGAGCCCCGGGGCCCTCTACCTCCTGCCCTCCGCTCCCCTTCCGGCCCCGCGCTCGCCCCCTCGCCGCCCGCAACCCCGAAACCCAGCGCGAGGGGTCGTCTGGGAAAATGCTGCTCTTCGGGAGCATGGGGAATGCCAGACCGTTCAGATGGGTAACAGGGTCGGGAATTCGGTGACTCTTAAATATGTTTTTTAAAACTGGCTTTTTGCTATTGCCGTTTGGAAGGGAATAGTTTTTTTCTCTTTCCTACCCTCAAAGGCATTCTGCATAGCCTCTTAGGCGGTGATGAATCAGGAATAGAAAGATCCTTTGTTCCAATTCACACCCACCCAAGCCCGGAGCTTCAGACTCAGTTATTTCTCTCGCCTCCGGTGGCTTCGTGGGCTGTATCTGTTAGGTTTAGGGCTGCGGGGCTATATTATGAAATCTGGAAAACGTCCTTCTTGCAGGCGGACGTGTGCGGGGCTGGCGAATTGCTCCTAAATTGAGATCCTAATCGATCTAGCTTTGTGTGCGGCTGCCTGCATTGTTGGCGAGAGGGAGGAAGCGGGGAGGGCGGTGGTCGGTGGCGCCCGGCCGCAGCTGCCGCCTTTGTGAGAAGAAAAGAAAGCCGCACGGCTCGCATCTTTGGGGAAGAGGCCGAGTATAGAAAAAAACATTTTGTGCAGCCTTGGCTTCATTTTCAGAAATCTTACTCGATTTTCTTCCCCTTAAACTTGAAATGACTTCACTTTTATGTTGAAACGCCGCCATTAATCGGCGGTGATTAATTTCACGCTTGCGAGAGATTCCGCCTCCAAAACGTGGGCGGTCTTCCCAATTTGGCCCCTCGCGTTTTGAAATCCTAAAGGCAGCGGGAAAGCGCTCTTTTTTTTTCCCAGTAGAAAGAGGAAGATGTTTAGCCCTGAATGAAAGTGGAAGGAGTTAAAAGTGTGTCTTCAGGCAGGAGACAGGAAGGCAGAACGCATTTTCTGAGCCCAGAAAGACGAGGGGTAGGTGGCTCATCCTCAACCTCTTGGCTTTGTACCTGCAGCGCCCTCTGCAACCATGTCTGACAAACCCGATATGGCTGAGATTGAGAAGTTCGATAAGTCGAAATTGAAGAAAACGGAAACGCAAGAGAAAAATCCACTGCCTTCGAAAGAAAGTAAGCCACCCCCCCCCGCTTCTTTCGAAAAGGCTGAGCGGGAGTGGCCGGGTGGGTAGGAGAGGATGGGAGGGGCTGGGAGAAGAATTGAGGTGGGGGTAGGGAGTGCGGGAGGAGCCAACAGCTTTTTGATTCTGGTGGCTTGCAAAGGTTAATTTAAAACTGCTGCAGCCAACAAACAATAGGGTTTAATAATTTAATGCAGTGTTTAATTTTCCATATTAATATGCAGATGCCGGTATCCTTTTATCTGTAAAAATGTTCTGTTTCGTAGAAGCATTTCATGATGGAATGCCTATTGGTACTTGATAGAATTTGTATAAGGAGAGATCTTTTTAGAAGAAAGGACTATAATCCTATGTTACGCTATACTGAATTCGCATCTTCACCCGCTCCATCATTTTTCTTTTTCTTTCCGGTCACAGCGATTGAACAGGAGAAGCAAGCAGGCGAGTCGTAATGCAGCGTGCACCGCCAGTATGCACTGTACATTCCACAAGCATTGCCTTCTTATTTTACTTCTTTTAGCTGTTTAACTTTGTAAGATGCAAAGAGGTTGGATCGAGTTTAAATGACTGTGCCACCCCTTTTCACATCAAAGAATGGAGAACTGCTGACAACGTAGGCGGCGCCTGCCTCTCCCATCTGCCTGTGTGGCCGGCAGGGAAGGAAGAGAACTTGCATGTTGGTGAAGGAGGAAGCTGGGTGGGACGACAGTGAAATCTAGAGTAAAAAGCTGGTCCAAGGTGTTCTGCGGGCTGTAAAATGCAGTTTAATCAGAGTGCCATTTTTTTTGTTGTTCAAATGATTTTAATTATTGGAATGCACAATTTTTTTAATATGCAAATAAAAAGTTTTAAAACCTGGCTGGTGTGACGCTTTGGTCTCTGAAAGGAGTGGCTTACTCAGATGAAATCTTGGTAAAAGGGTCTAAAGTGGGTGGCCTGGGGAGTGATAGATGGCAAACATCTGGCAATTTGGGTAAAAGACCAAAATGGGTTTCATCCAGGTATGCGAAATACCTCGTCTACACTGGGTAATTGGGAAATGGTTCATTTTCTTAGGCTGATTGAATTCCTGGTGTCTGGAGTTGAGTGAAAACTGACAAAAATATTTGCAGTCCTTACTTTTAAAGGGTTTGTTAAGCCTACGTTGAACCTCTCATCTCTTCAAGAAATTGAAGGTGGTATAATTCACAGCACACTACTTCAGGTGTCAAACTTGGTGTATTTAGCCAGTTACCAGTCTTGTCATATACGGAAAAACGACATTTTATTTAACAGCTCCTTTATAAAGGATTGAAGACGTGTTTCCTTCTTTGTCTAATGGCTGATTCCAATTCGAATCCAATATTTAAATTGTTTTTTGTAAAATAAGTGCACTTAGGATTAATAAACATGACTTAAAATTTAATCTAGATAATGAAAGAAAATCTTCAAATTTAAAGCACAGCAGCTGGGCAAGGATGAAAATCTTGCTGTGCAAGTCCAATAGGATTTAATGGGCTCACCCTCCAGAGCTTTACCTTTCTTGAGTCCTTGATAACTTCTCAATTACTTGAATACCTATATTAATCGATGGGTAAAAAACCCCCAAGTCCTTGTTCGAGGGGCGTTTAAGGTGCAGAAAGGGAAATGAGCAGGGTTTTAAAGGAGAGGGGATGGCTTAAACGTCTTTAATGGATTCCTCCTTTATATAAGGAAGGGTGCAAGTATTTTTTTAAATAATTAAGTGGAAACAGCATTTAATGATAGTTGATTTAATAGTTGAGCAAAGCTGAGATTCACAGTGCAAATGTCCAAGACAAGCTATACCCCCACCAAAAAGAACTGACTTAGGAAAAATAACCATTTTTAAGGAGAGGGGCTGGAGGGCACATTGTTGGTGATTAAATCGGTTGATTTCGTTTCCTTTTGCTCAACACTTATTTTGAGAAAGGCACAGGAAACCATTTACCTGTGGTTTATAGACAACCAGATCATCACCAAGAAGCCTTTATCTGCTTCACAAGGGAAGGGATAGGTGCAAAACCGGTGGCTGCAAAACCTGGAGGGCTTCGCCCTACAGGATCGATCAAGAACGGAGCAGTGAGCACAAAAGTCCGGGAGCCTTCTCAAGATGGAGTCCGCCCCCCCAGCCCTGTGTGTTCTCTTCCTGCCTGTAAGGAAGGGTGTGGGCAAAATGAAAATGTCCAAGGCACAAAGATAAAACCAAGCCCAGGTGTTTACTGAGTGCATTTTTCAAACAATGCCAAGATGAAATCAGATGGTAAGAAATGCACACAACTCCAGTCTTCCTCAGTTTTAAAATAAAAATGAGCATTTAAGGGGAAACGGGTGAGTCATGAAATCAAGTGATGGGAGAGAAGACCTTTCTCTCCCGGGACAACAAAGCCCAAACGTAGCCAGGAAAAAAAAAAACAATGAGAAATCTGGTAAGGATTGAATTTGCCTGCTTGGTGTGTGGGATGGCGAAACCCAAAAGCTTCTGCATGTATCTATCACATTGTACACTTTGCTGCTGTACATGGATGTGGGGGTGGGGGAGAGAGGCTGCTTGTTTTGTTTTTTTGCTGGGAAACGGAGAATTCTCCCCTCAAGTGAGGATCTTTGCAGAGGGTTGGGGTATTTATGAATCAGTTTGCGGATTTATACCCTCACTATTGCGTTTGAAGTGGACCATGCTTTTCACAAAGGGGACCTGAGGGTCACCGTTAGAATGACGGTGAGGGTCTTAGACCCTCTTCCCCCCAAACCCCCAGAAATAATACAAGCCAAGGGAGCTTATGTAAAAGTTGAAGGTTGCACCGTCCAGTCTGGGCTGGGACTTCTGCAAACTTTGAATTGAGCAGGAAGAATAAAGCAAAAATAGAGGAAGTAAAAGAGGCTCACAGACAGAGGCTTGGGACCGAGTCTTATTTATTTCTAAATCTTACAAATGCCTCAACCATCACAGCCACCCTTTTCAGTCTTCCAACGGATACAGTTTTCAGGCTAATTCATTCAGAACAGCATAGTCTTGGGGCCGATCTTGGAGGATTGTGTATATGGGGGAGCTGGGGGGATGTGTGCAAACTTACCAAACGTGGAGCTCCCTCGGCCCCCAGGGCCTCTTCCATGCCTGATAATCATTGCATCCTCCTCACGGCCTTGTGAATTAGACAGCATATCCTTGAAATGTACCGGGAAGATTTATTTGCCTCAAGAAGCGTCTAACTCCTCAAGACACCAAAATAAAAGAATTTTCTATCCTTTCTAAAAACGTATGGGGCCAATTTTGTGCTTACTTGAAAAAACAGTGCATTTAGCAAACAACATTATGACCAAAAAATAAAAATAGAAATCTTAAGCTCTTTTTAGTTCAATCATGTAAATTGAAAATTGTTTCATAGCTTGAAAAGTACTTCACGCTTATTTACGCTGGTAGCATTCACTGGCCTGGCAAGAGAATAAGAAAATTACCCTCCCCAGTCCCTCACCCCAATTTCTCACTTTTTAAAGAGTGGCTTACACACCAATCTAAGAGAATGACATACACCAGTTTGGAGTTCAACTATATTTTATTTGCATGTAAGGAGAAGGGATTGAATTACAAATTGCAGATACAGATGTTCCATGAAGTAAGCTAAGAAGAAAATATGTGTCTATGACCTCTATTTACCTGGCTTATTTTATCTTGGATACGTGTATTTTTTTTATCCCTCTAGTCACACACTCATGCTGGTACCAGCCCAGCTCTTTTGTGAGCAGGGTCCATGTAGTCTGTGTTCCTATTTGTGTATTTTTTCTTCTACATCCAATAGCGTGCCTTTTGTAGTGGTGGATAAATACTAGGGTTTCAGCAAACCCTTTTCCTCTATTAACTGATGGCAATCTCATTTAACATGTTTTTGAACATACTTTTGAGTATGTGAATAGCATGCTCAAAACACAATTTTAATATATATATTAATATAATATATGCAATTTTATATACAATTAAAAATATATATATATATATAGTCTTGCCTGGAAAATTCCATGAATGGGGGAGCCTGGAGGGCTATAATCCATGGGGTTGCAGAGAGTCGAACACAACTGAGCTACTGAGCATATATATATATACATATATATATATACACACACACACACACACATATATATGTTTGATTAGTTGCTCAGTCATGTCCAACTCTTTGCTATCTCATGGACCATAATCTACCAGGCTCCTCTAGCCATGGGATTCTCCAGGCAAGAATACCGGAGTGGGTTGCCATTTCCTATTCCAATATATATGTATATGTATATGGTAGTGGTGGTTTAGTAGCTAAGTCATGTACACCTCTTTGCAGCCTCATGGACTTCAGCTCGCCAGGCTCCTTTGTCCATGGGATTTTCCAGGCAAGAATACTAGCATGGGTTGCCATTTCCTTCTCCAGAGGATATTGCTGACCCAGGGATCCGACCCATGTCTCCATGTCTCCTGTCTTACAGGAGGATTCTTTACCTCTGGGCCACAAGGGAAGCCCTGTGTGCGTGTGTGAGTGTGTGTGTGTGAGTGTGAGTGTGTGTGTATGTGTGAGTGTGTGTGTGAGTGTGTGTGTGTGTGAGTGTGTGTGTGAGTGTGTGTGTGTGTGGGGGGCCCTAAATGGGAAACCTTGAAAAAGAAGGGCTAGCTTTGCGGTTTAGAGCTAAGATGGCACCTGGCAGAAGAGATGAGGGCGCTGCATAAGTTGGTTGTTAAAACTTTTGATTGGCTCTCTTGACTTCCTGCACGTGGACAGCACGTGATCACCATAGACTCTTGTTACAATGAAGCACATGACGACTTGACCTTTAACGTGATTGGTGCACCTATGGTATATTAAGATTTGACCTTTAACGTGATTGGTGCAACTATGGCATATTACAATTTGACCTTTGATGTGATTGGTCCAACCCTCGCAAAACCCCCTTGCTTGCCTATATAAACCAAGAGTTTGTGGCAATGAAGTGGAACTGCTTAGACAGAACCCCTGTCCGTGATTGTCTGTCACTCGCGGAGGGGCTGGGTTGGCGGACAGCAGGCTCACCTCTCCTCGGACCGTCAGCTTTGCTGAGGGAAGTTCCACTGCCTCTCTTTTTCTGCGGAGCGCCCACCGCATGTGTGTGTGTGTAAAGTTAAGTTGTTAGTCGCTCAGTTGTGTCCAGCTCTGTGAACCCATGGACTGGGGGCTGCCAGGCTCCTCTGTCCATGGAATTCTCCAGGTAAGAATACTGGAATGGGTTGCTATTTCCTTCTCCAAGGGATCTTCCTGACTCAGGGATTGTACCCCAGTCTCCTGCATTGCAGGCAGATTCTTTACTGTCTGAGCCACCAAGGACACTACATATATTAATGTCTCCTTATTAAGGAGATTATACAGGGACATTCTTCTCAATACTTATTGCTAATACACACCTAAATATAATGAAAGTAAGTTCACAGGTAATGTGGAATCTCCATTCGTGAAATTTAATACTTTTTACAAATATATTTAAAGAGCTTTGAATGCTAATTTGCCACCATCTATTGTGAGGTGGTTTTCAATCAGTGCTTGTAACCAACTCCATATTATTAAGCCAGAGTGCTGGATCATTCATTCATTCCATTGATGTTTATTGCTTGCCCAATACATGCCAGGTATTTTATTTGCCACAGAGATTGTCATAAATAAAATGTAGCCTCTGCCGTTGTTTCTTCCCTTAGTTCAAGATATCCTTTTAATCTCAACCTGAGTAAAAAATGCTAAGAAGTTATTCTTTTCCATTTTTAGGGTGAATGTCGAACCCAAGGGCTTTGTATATTTAGGTGAGTGTGAAGATCTATTCTCTGCTTTGGTGTGGACTTTTTCCCAAAGGTCTGTATAATGACTCCATTGAAATCCCTCCAAAAGCTCAAGGGTGAGTGATATTTGATGGAAACCACCTGATTCTTTTCATCACAATCAAATGTTTTTCAGCATAGAAAGATTAGGTATAGTAACTCTTGCCTCTCATCTAACAATCTTTTATGAGAAATGCCCAAGTTTTAGGAATGGACTGGCTGGATGTTGTTTTAAAATCAGTTCTACGATTTTATTATTTAGATGCTGAATTTCCAGAGGAAGACTTCTCTCTTTTTTTTAAACTTTATTTTATTGAAGTATAGTTGATTTACAGTGCTGTTACTTTCAGATGTACAGCAAACACACAGACACACATACATCTTTTTTTTCAGATTCTTTTCCCTCATAGGTTATTACAAAATATTGAGTATAACTCCCTGTGCTATACAGTAAGTCCTTATTGGTTATCTATTTTATATATACTACTGTGTGTATCTGTTAATGCCAAGCTCCTAGTTTATCCCTTCCCTTCCCCTCAGCTTTTTCCTTTGGAAACCATAAGTTTGTTTTCTATGTATGTCCAGAGAAACACTTCTTATTGCTAAATTCTTACCCTTCCTCTGTCAACCTTCTTTCTCCAATTTGACCAAGACTGACAGGGGCAAAAACAACAGTCATTCAAATTTTGAAATCCCTCAGATGGTGTAGCAAAATGGTGAACACATGAGAATATCTTTAAGCCTAGCACCTGGCTGATGGACAGCTGGGTCACTTCCATTTAGTAGGACCCCAGAACTTTGAGCCTCAACAGAGAGGGACAAGTTATGTTCGTAATCTATTCAAAGCAGTTGAAGCTATTTTTTTTAATACAATAGAATTTATTTATTTATTTATTTTAAATCTTATTTTTACTTTATTTTACTTTACAATACTGTATTGGTTTTGCCATACATTGACATGAATCCACCACGGGTGTATACGAGCTCCCAATCCTGAATCACCCTCCCACCTCCCCCCCCCCCCAATGCCATCTCTCTGGATCATCCCCATGCCACCAGCCCCAAGCATCCTGTATCCTGTATCGAACATAGACTGGCACTTCGTTTCTTACCTGATAGTATACATGTTTCAATGCCATTCTCCCAAATCATCCCACCCTCTCCCTCTCCCTCAGAGTCCAACAGTCTGTTCTATACATCTGTGTCTCTTTTGCTGTCTCGCATACAGGGTCATCATTCCATTTTTCTAAATTCCATATGTATGTGTCAGTATACTGTATTCGTGTTTTTCTTTCTGGCTTACTTCGCTCTGTATAATCGGCTCCAGCTTCATCCATCTCATTAGAACTGATTCAAATTTATTCTTTTTAATGGCTGTTCTTGTCCCATTATTGTCAAACCACAGGAAATTATGCTTTTCTTCATTACCACACTGAATTTTGTAAGTGGCTAATACCTTTGGCTATGTAGAGACTTTGTCATAGAGTTTTCCTAATCTAAGAACAAAAATTTCATGAGGTTAAAGATATACACTATATATACATAATATACACATATCGATGTCATCTTGTTATTGTAACCTAAAGTCATGGCTTGCATGGTGGGTAGAAAAAAACAGTTGTTCTGAAAACATACATTGAGCACTTCCTGTGTTCCCAGCTCTTTCCTAGATGCTAGGGATAGGAATCTGAATCTGAGCTGGGCCTGATGGGAGAGGCAGACCTGTGTACATGAAAAGCCACATAGAGCGTGAGCCATAGATCGGTTCATTTACCCAACAATTTCACTGAGCTCCATGTTTGCCACATGATACTTGGGTTGCGAGATCCATGACAGCAGATGGTTAAGGGCCTGTCTGCTTCACTAAGGAGTTTTATAAACTCCCCTTCAGCAACTGGGGCTTTTCAGAAGTAAACTCACTTAGCCCACGTGAGATAGTTTCTAGATTCTTCCTGTTTGAAATGAAGCTATATGGAGGATAGGGCAAAGAATGGACTGCCCATGCTTGCCATCAACAAAGCCAATTGTCATTAACAATTAATTGACATTAACCAAGCATGAGAAGGTAATATATCAGACTTGTATTGGTGTTTCTTAGTCTACTTTTCAACAACACAGGCAGTCAGATCTCCATACTGGAAACTCATTTCATGTTGATTTGCTTCCAATTTTTATACTGGTGTAGACAGAGGTTAATATATTTGAAATAATTAAAATTATATTTATTTTTGGTGGGCTTTGTGTGGTTTGCAGTGCCTTATTCTAGGGTTTGCACACTAAAAGCTGGTCTTCAATCATGTATGACTCTCTCTGTGTCGTCTTCTCTTCTAAGGACACTCACTTGTCATTGGGGTTAAGGCCCACCTGGGCAATCCAGGATGTTCTCATTTCAAAATCCTTAAATGTGTAAAAGCTCCCTTTCCAAATAAGTCAACATTCACAAGTTCCAGGGATTTGACATGAGTAGAGCTGTTGGGGAGAGGGGCAAGGCACCATCTAACCCACTAGGAATCATGACCCAGTTAAACCTCGATGGTTGAAGTAGCAAACTGGTGATCAGCTCTGTGGGCAGAGACAAAAATTTTACTGAACAAATGGGTTTGTGGGAGGAGAGAGGATAATTGCAGTTTTTTTTTTTTTGCATCCATCAGAAAGTTATTCCATGATATAAGAAGTCATAAGGAAAAACTTCTAGGAGCTGTGAATCAGCAGGGACCAAGGGGAATAGAATGGAAGGAAAATCAAAGGCTTGGGATTGGTTGTAGATTTACTGTAATGACAGAGATGAGGAGCCCAGGTGGCCATAGGAGAAAACAATGGTGCTGCTGCAACAATTGGAAATGTGCACAAGGCAAGAGCAGAATACCATGTGGGAAACAAATATTAATGCCCCAGGTTTCCTTGGCGGCTCAGTGGTAAAGAATCCGCCTGCCAGTGCAGGAGTTGCAGGTTCGATCCCTGGGTCAGGAAGATCTCCTGGAGGAGGAAATGGCAACCCACTCCAATATTTTTGCCTGGGAAATCCCTTGGACAGAGGATCCTGGAGGGCTATGGTCCATGGGGTCCCAGAGTCAAACACGACTGAGCGACTGAGCATGCACGCCCACAGCATGACAATAAATGACACTGCTTAGTTAGGAAAGAAAATAAAGCTACCTCTCATTGATGTCCAAATAGCATTTTCCTTTTTTTTTAATCCTAATGGCCAAGTAGACAAGATCTGTTCTCCATCATCCTGGAAAATTTAATCTCTCGTCCACCTATCACTCCCCCCGGTCCTGAATTCTCCTGCTTCTCTTCACTCATCTTTTTCTCTGGTTCTGCTTCACCTGCCCCTTAGATATTGGTTTGTGCACAGAGCTAACCTTGACCTTATAGTCTTCCTCATCTATGCTCTTCCTTTCCCCATGGCTTCGCCTAGAAAGTTTCTTTAACCTGATGACTTTACGACTCCTTTGAACTCCATCTGGCTCTCTTTCAGGCTCCATTGCTTAAAGTCATCCTGTCTACAAAACTTGTCCTCCCAACTTGGTCAATGGCATCATTGTTGTTTAAGACACTTGAAAAGACACCTGTATCTCGTGACTCGCTGCTCACGTCCATCATTCACCAGCCCTGGGAATTTAATGCAAACACTGGTCTACAAGCTGTGTCCTTGGGTTCAAATTTTTCTTTCTGTCAAGTTCTCTCTTCCCTATTTGCCCCATCCTCATCCCAGTCATTTTCCAAGGCCCAGTTCCTTTCACATCCTCCAAGGAGTCTCCTTAGACCTAAGCTCAGATTGATTCTGCCCTTCCCCAATGCCTGCTGCATCCTACTGGTACTTTCTATGAAGACTTTAGAATCTACACCTCATTGGAATAGAGTGATGACCTAAATCTCGGTTTCCCTTTCCAGATTGGAGGCTCCTTGGCTGGGGAGGAACAGAAGAGTTTCTCGCATGGAGCTCTGTGGAGTACGTGCTTGAGAAATGTGAGTTGAACTGCTTTCTATTGAATTTACACACAACATATAGGAATCTTGCCAATAAAAGATGCAAGGTATAGCTAGTTTTCCCCACCCCTGGGGTCGGAAATTCACGTGTTTACAGGTGCCCAGCAGGTCACATAAATAACCGGAGAGGTCAAGCTCTGTCGAGAGAAACGAGGCAGCCCTTTCAGCTCCATAAGGAAACATGGACTCAGTGTTGCCAATTCCGATTTTTCAAGAGAAGGCAGAAATGGAGAACTTGAAATGTGCAGTCCCCCAGGTTTTAATTATTGGCAACTAAGTAGAGATATTTTAACCTTTTGTTGTAAAATTGAAGAAAGTAAAGAAAACTACAAAAAAACACACAAACCTATAGTTTAATGTGTTGTGAGGCAGATATCCAGCTCTTATAATGGAAACTCAGGTCGAGAAACAGAACTTGGTCACCCATCCCAGGAGCCCCACCTGGGTTCCCTTCCAGTCTCAACACCTCCATATGAACCTCTCCTCTGCATTTATACTAATAATCTGCTTTCATTTTCTTATGGTTTTATCAATTGTATGTACACCCTGAGGTGCTATACTCTAACAATACAAATTTAGTCATTTTTGAAAATTTGTGTCTTTTTATCTACATCTGCCAACCCTTCCTTTTCCTTACAATTTTTCTGTTGAAGTACTTGGGGTATTTGGAGAAGGAAATGGCAACCCACTCCAGTGCTCTTGCCTGGAGAATCCCATGGACAAAGAAGCCTGGTAGGCTATAGTCCATGGGGTTGCAAGAGTCGGGCACGACTTAGTGACTACACCACCACCACCTGGGGTGTTGGACTTGTAAAGTTTCTCACAGTCTGGATTTTGCTGATGTTTACTGAGTGGTGCAGCTCATGATGTGATCTGCACTTGCTGTACTTTGGCATCGAGATCCAGAACTCATGTTCATAACTGAAACACTATTTTCAATTGTGAACATCATCTGTTGGCAGCAGCTTACCTCTGCATCCTCTCCCTTGCTCTCTCTCCTTATTTGTTTCTCTCTCTGCTTATTTTGCCCTGACTATGGGAAAGATTGAGGGCGGGAGGAGAAGGGAACGACAGAGGATGAGATGGTTGGATGGCATCACTGACTCAATGGACATGAGTTTGGGTAAACTCTGGGAGTTGGTGATGGACAGGGAGGCCTGCTGTGCTGCGGTCCATGGGGTTGCAAAGAGTTGGATACGACTGAGTGACTGAACTGAACTGATGAATAAATCGGTCAACTTCTTTGCCACATTCCATGGGGAGAGGATGACAATGTATTCTCATCTAACAGAATCAAAGTCTTCCTAATACTCACATGGCTTACCATAAACTTTCAGCATCGTGGTTCCTTGGATCCTGTAACGTGGGCCACATAGGGATGTTTAAAGGGAGAAAACAGGCAACCTCCCAGAGACCCATTGGTTTCCTTTCCATCAGATAATCCACCAGGTGGGAGTCAGCCAAGACACTTGTCTTTCCCACACCAGATGACAGGATTTCCTCTGACCACAGGACATACTGGTTTAAAGGAGAAGTCTAGAACCACTTCCCACATGGGGAAAGGAGGTAGGGAGGTATAACTCTGAGTATAGGTGCCAAAAGTCAGAGTGCGAAAGACAAGGGAGCTGTGTCTTCCATGGGAGTAAAAGGAAACAGAATTTGCAGAGAGACATCCAGGATAGAAAAGTTCTGGTGAAAAAAAATCTATTAAGAAATCTGCAAAATCCCGTGGAAAAATACATAAGAAATGGAGAACAGCAAAAACAACAAAATGAGAGAGGCAAAAAAAAAAAAAAAAAAAGGAATCTAGACAATAGAACCAAGATGACCTGTTGTAGATCAGAAAACACTTTCCCAATCAATGAAAGGGCCTGGTGAGCCAAGCTAAAATATGTCCATGGTAGTACCTGTAATTGATTATAATCATTTAAACGACTTAATCACTTCAGTTAGACTCTATCCCTAGTGTTAGATTGCTGCCCAGATAAAGCTCTTTTTATTACAAGTCAGAGATCAGGGTGGTTTAATACTCACTGTGGTCCCTGCTAGACTGGATGCATAAAGCACAATGGCTATTGATTAGCCGGTTAATAACCAGGCAAAAACTTGTCTCTAGATTCAGTGACTTGAAGAGCTAGTGACCTAGGAGGAATTTCCTCTTGCTGAATGGGCAAGTCTCTTGCTGAATGGTGGAAACTAACTCGTTACACCAGTGGGGGGCACTTCAGCTGACCTGACCCTTTCTTTTCCTTTCCACCCTTGTCACCCCATTGTTATCCTACCTCAAGTCCACTGTTAGTGAAATGTCTGATTTTACCCAGATGGCGAGGTGAAATTTTCCTAAAAGAATATAGCATCCAGTGTCTGGCAACAATTGACTTGCATTCAAACGGAATGTTGAGTTTCAAAAGACGTTTTCTTTAAATGAAAATTTGCCTGGTCACCATGCTTTGGGCATGAAAAGATAACATCATAGGGGAGAAAAGACACATCTTCCTTACAGAATAATTCCAAATGATGTATGAAGATATTCTCTGTCCAAGAGGGAGAGATTAACCCCTCCGCACCTCCCAGCCACACTGGGCTAGATTTAGTGACTCCTTCCAAAACTAGAGTATGACAGGGGAGGAAAAAACAGCACTATTGTAGTGGAGAAACCTGCCAGATAGCACCTTAACCAAGTGATGAAGGGTAACATTGTCAGCGATGTTATATAGATCTTAGGTACCTTCTGATGTTTGCCACGAGAAGGGAACTTTGCCACTTTCCAAAAATGAATAACCCCAGTCTAATGAGACAAACATCATGCACTCCCAGATCAAGGGACATTCTATTAAATTCCTATCTGACTATTGAAAATTGCCAAGGTCCTGAAAAAATATGGGAAGATGCAGAAACTGTCAGTTCTGAAGAGACGAAGATGATTACTAAATGCAATGTGGGATCCTGGATTGAATTCTGGAACAGAAAGAGGAATGGAAATGTGGATGAAACTGGAATAAAATCTTCTGTTTAGTTAACAGTAACACAGGCTTGTTAATTTCTTAGCTGTGACAAACACTATAAAGTTGATTGAAAGAAAGTAAACGACAGAAGATAACATCTTTAAATTGGGTACCAAGTATTCAACCTAGATTTGTTTTTAATAATTTAATACTCCACGTATCTTGTTAGTACACAGAGCATCTGTTAACATGGTGAAGTCTTCTGTAACAGTTCATGGCAATCTGTTTGGTGTATAAAGCAAGAAAAATCAAGGCTCTAGATCTGATATGGCTGCATAGTTCTGTGTGATTCTTTAGCTGTAGTCTCAGTCCTAGTTTTGTCTAGAGAGATCTTGAGCAAATGTACACTGTTTGAATCGGGGTGGTTTAATACTCACTGTGGTGCCTTCTTCCCAACCCTGGAAAATAACTGAAAACACGTGGTGTGTTGAAGGTGACCCAGCAGTGCTATCTTTCCATATGAAGAACTGCTTGATTATAATTAAAGCTTTCATTTGACTATTAAAATTAAAGAACAGCTATAAATTAAAGTAACAATATTAAAACCTCTGGGGAGTAAGTCTAAAGCTCCTCTTTAATTAGAGAGCTACGAAACTTAAGGCACACTAATTCTTTTCAGCATCAAGGTCTCATTTTGCACAGAAGCTGGTATTTTGTAAATCACAGTTCTTCCAGGGCTGAGGACAAATTTTGGTTCTTGCCTAGGATTATGGCCTGAAGTATTTTAAGAACTAGGCTACAAGTTGGAGGACACTAATTTCTTATCCTTATTGAACATATGAGAATCTAGGTGGTCTTGGCCATGTCACAATTTTTCTCGATTAAAGGTCCCTTAGTTCTATAGTTAGACATTGGGTTATTAACCTTACTTGACTGTCATAGCTGAAAAAGTTTGAAATTTTTGTTGTAATCATGAAATACCCACCTCTCCATAAAGAATACAGTCTCTCCTTAACAACAGAAGGCATTAGTTACAGGTGGTGGATTTGCTTATTAATTGCATATTCTTCTTTGTATTTTTCTTTATTTTTCAGATGTGTGTATATATATATATAGTCATACAAACAGAAAGCTGTGTTTGAAAACATAAGGACATATATTGGGTTGGCCAAAAAGTTTGTTCAGTTTAAATATACTAATAGATTTTTCATTAAGAGTTACTGAGTTTAACTAAGATATTGTGCTCAGGTGAGCCTTAATCCTTCACTATAATCAGTTTTTCCAGGACAATCTGAAAGTTGAACTTGGCTTTCAGTCCATCCCCTGACCGCCTATTTCCCCTTGCCAGTCTTAATATTTGTGCTTTCTCTTTATAGACCTTATTCTTCAGTTTTTCTTTTTTTTCCATTGGATTAAAACAAGCAATGAGCTTTTAAAAGAACATTCCTCATGGTAGATATCTCCAGAGAGCTTATATTTACTTTAAACTGAGTTTTGCCAGACCGCCCAAGTGGATCCTCCTCATTTTTCATTATCTGTCAAGATATTACACTGTAGAGGACACAATGGCATAAAATTGGGGTTGTTGTTGTTCAGTTGCGTCTGAGTCTTTGTGACCCCATGAACTGCAGCATGCCAGGCTTCCCTGTCTTTCACTATCTCCGGGAGCTTGCTCAAACTCGTGTCCATTGAGTTGGGGATGCCATCCAACCACCTCACCCTCTGTTGTCCCCTTCTCCTGCCCTCAGTCTTTCCCAGCACCAAGGTCTTTTTCAATGAGTTGGCTCTTCAGATCAGGTGGCCAAAGTAATGGAGCTTTAGCTTCAGCATTGATCCTTCCAATGAAGATTCAGGGTTGATTTCCTATAGGATTGACTAGTTTAATCTCATTGCAGTCTAAGGGACTCTCAAGAGTCTTCTCTAGCAACACAATTTGAAAGCATCAATTCTTTGGTGCCCAGCCTTCTTTATGGTCCAACTTTTACATCCATACATGACCACTGGGTTAGTCCAGCAAAACTCTTGATAACCCAACAGGACAAGACAAAATCATGACAGTAGTTTTCTGTCTAGCTCTAGAAAAATGATTCATACTTTTCCTCCCTTTCTTCCTTCTTTCTTTCATTCCTTCTTTTGAGGTTTGTAAAAAGACAAAATTATATGTGTGTGTGTGTGTATATATATATATATATGTAGCATTTTGGTGCCCAAAAAATTGAATTTTGGAAAGTGGAATTGCCATTTGCTATGTTCCCATCGGCTAAAGAAATGCTTTTTATAAGAATTTGCAAACTCTAGTCCAGTCTTTTACATCTGTAACATTATACTTGTTTGTTTTATAACATAATACCAGCATGACATTATAGTTAGCTCTATCTGAGACTAAAATTA
Source organism: Capra hircus (assembly GCF_001704415.2). Classification (NCBI taxonomy): domain Eukaryota; kingdom Metazoa; phylum Chordata; class Mammalia; order Artiodactyla; family Bovidae; genus Capra; species Capra hircus. The sequence goes on along the minus strand of NW_017189516.1, from coordinate 50,618,668 downwards.
TATATTTCAGTGCGATGAATGAGGACATAGGGAAACTGGACATTTGGAGTTTGTCCATGATTATCTGAAGATCGCTGAGATCTGGGTTTGCTGAGTCACTTCAGCTTAGTTATCTTGGCTGATTGCCACCAATCACATTTAGGGATTCTGCCATCACCTGGTCCATTTTTAATACATAGTAACGTGTATGTCAACTAGTGCAAAGGACTGCATGGTAATTTTAACCTCCTGCTTGGGTCTTTAGTTGTAAGAACCACAAACTACACCTGAGTTTCTTGTGTAGAATGAAATGCACAACAAGTGCCCTTAGCAAAAATAATATCAGCCTCCTCTATAAAGATCTGGCATGATTTATAAACCTGACCACTCTAAACACATCTTTGCTAATTTAATACATATGTATATACTTACTCCTGCTTTTTCATCTGTAAAAATCTTCATTCCTAAAAAAGAGAAGAACCTTTTATAATGATTAATTCATTAACTCTGATAATGTCTCTACATATCAGAGTCATCAAGCTCTGGCTGGAGGGCCAGGTTTGGCCAGCTACCTGTTTTTCTATAGCCTGAGTGCTAAGGCTGGTGTTTATATTTATAAATGACTGGAAAACAAAGGAATAGTATTTCTTGGCATATAAAAATTATATGACCATCACATTTCAGTGTCCATAAAGTCTGATTGGTACCCTCGTTCACATGTGGCTCGCCTGTGGCTTTTATGTTCAGTGGCGGAAGTGGGTAGCTCTGTCAGAGACTCTATGTCCTGCAAAACAGAAAATATTTACTATGTGAAAAAGTTTGCTGCTTCCTGTTCCAAATAAAGCTATTTTGGGAAGGAGAACTGAACCCCAGCATGAAGTGGGTAGACATAGAAAAATGATTGCAATGAAATGGCCTGGGATATAAACCAAGCTTCACATGTGATGTCATTTCTAGTGCAGCATCTTGCGTAAGTGGGGGAAATTAAAATCTAGAGATAAAAGTAAAAACCAAAAATCTAAATTTCGCATTGTGGGGAAGTCTGGAGAATAGAGCCCAAGGATTGAGGGCATATTTTATATATTGTCAAAATGTGCCTTTTCTGGACCAGCCTGTTTCCCTTCCTGGTTGCAGAGCTGTGCAGCACTAGGCCATCACAAACCCTTGCTGACTGACTGTTGGATGAGGGTCACTCACCTCTGACCTTGGTCAGTGTAGGCAGTAATCAGGGTGATCTTTGAATGTTTAGCATGTCAAAGCACACATACTTTGGTGGTGGGCATGTAAAGGCTGAGTCTGTGTAAATTCCGTAAATGGCCTCCGTAGAAGTGCTATAGTCAGGGTTTCAAAAACCCTTCCTCTTATTTTGGACAGATTTTCATCCATTTGTGAGGGTATAATGAAGATTAGAATTTCAGTACTTGTATTAACCTTGGCCATGGTGGAGAATGGACCTGGCTAAGAACAGTGGTTATACTTTGTAATTTCTGGTTTGTGTGAGTAAGTGAGTATCTCATGTTTTATTGGGGGATAATCTCCTGTACTGGGGGCTTTCCTGGTGGCTCAGATGGTAAAGAATCCTCCTGCAATGCAGGAGACCTGGGTTCTGTCCCTCGGTTGGGAAGATCCCCTGGAGGAGGGCATGGCAACCAACTCCAGTATTCTTGCTTGGAGAATCCCCATGGACAGAGGAACCTGGCAGGGGCTACAGTCCATGGGGTCACAAAGAGCTGGACATGACTGAGGGACTAAGCACAGCACACAGCAGCCTCCTGTATGGGACTTCCCAGGTGGTGCTAGTGGTAAAGAACCCACTTGCCAATGCAGGAGACATAGGAGATGCGGGTTCTATCCCTGGGTCAGGAAGATCCCCTGGAGGAAGGCATGGCAACACACGCTATATTCTTGCCTTGAGAATACCATGGACAGAGGAGCCTCCAGGGCTACAGTCTATGGGATTGCAAAGAGCCAGGCATGACTTAGCAACTGAGCACACAATCTCCTGTATATAATTTATAAATGCATAATACATGTTTTACATACTTGTGTGCTCAAACTCTAAAATTTTTGTATTGAAATATAGCTGATTTACAATTTTGTGTTTCAAGTGTACAGCAAAGCGATTCAGTTATACATATGTGTGTGTGTGTATGTATATATATATATTCTTTTTAAGATCCTTTTCCCTTATAGGTTATTAGAAGATATAAATTTTTTTGGGCTTCACTGTACGGTGTACAGGATATTAGTTCCCCAGCCAGGGATGGAACCCATGCCCCCTGCAATGGAAGCACAGAGTCCTAACCACTGAACAGCCAGGGAAGTCCCAAACTTTTCATTGATAGTTTTATTTGTGTTATCAAATTGTTCACATACTTATTGGCTTAATTTTCTACTGTTGCATAACAAATCACCACAAATTTAGTTGCTTACAGCAACACATTTTATCATCTCACAGTTTTTGTCCATGAGGAGTCTGGAAATGGTTAGCTAGATCTTTGCTCAGGATCTCACAAACGTGCAATCAAGGTGTCAGCTGGGGCTTGTGGTCTCATCTGCAAGCTTGGGTCTCCTTCCAAGTTCAAGTTGGTTTGGGGTCAGAATTATTTTCCTTAAAGCTATAAAACATGTGGTGGCTGGCTTCTTCAAGGTTGTGAAGAGTCTCTGACTCAGAGAAGGCCTAAGCCTTCTTTTAAAGGATGCTCGACTGATTAAGTCAGGCCTACCCAGGATAATCACCCTCTAGATGACTTGGAGTTCACTGATTTGGAACCTTAATTACATTTGCAAAGTCCCTTCTGCCTTGCCAGCTGATGTTACACCATCAAGGGAGCAACATCCATCATCTTTGGCATATGAAGTGAAGTGAAGTTGCTCAGTCATGTCTGACTCTTTGTGACCCCATGGACTGTAGCCCATCAGGCTCCATGGGATTTTCCAGGCAAGGATACTGGAGTGGGGTTGCCATTTCCTTCTCCAGGGTATCTTCCCAACCCAGGGATTGAACCTGGGTCTCCTGTGTTGCAGACAGACACTTTACCATCTGAGCCGCCAGGGAAGCCTCCTTTGTCATGTAACGTAAATCGAATCATGGCACAACACCAGGACCCGAGATGGTAGATATCATCTTAGAATATCACACTGAGTGAGGAAAGCATGACTCGCAGCATCACAGGGAGCCAACTTTGAGTCTTCACTCTTCCACTAGCTAGCTGTGTGAATGTACAAGTAATTAAACTTCTCTATGCCTCAGCGCTCTCAGCTGTAAATTGGAGATCGTTCTAGCATCATTTTAGCATTCTTGCATCTATCACTTTGGGGCTGATGGCAGAATTAAATAAGATTACACTTATAAAGGGTCTGGCACAGTGACTGGCAAATAGCAAGTGGTGGATAGGTGTCAGATATTTTCATTCGATATTCATTTTCATACATACAGGTGTTTTATTCATCCAACAGAAAAAAACTATGTTAGATATCACCAGAATGTGCATCCCAGGATCTTCAAAAAGCCAGACAAGAGGAAGGAATTAGGAATGTAAGTTATTCCTGGTTTTATAATACAAATGACTTACTGAGAACAAGCTAGCTCAGTAAATGGTATTTGAACACAAAGTGAGATAAGTCTGTGAAAGTGTCTGCACCAAGTAAATATAGAGTGAATTTAAATCTGGACAAAAGTACATTGTAATTGTACATAGCAATTATCTGTGGATTGATGGGATTATCTTCTTTTTAAAGTCAAATCGCTTGCTTCACCAAATTATTTTTTTCTCTTTATTGTTACCCCCAGAGCTATTTGAACTGACTGACACTTAATCTGCCATGTGGCCCCTGCCGCCTTCTTTCATCTAAGGTAAGGTCTATTAATATGAAGCCAATAGAGAAAGTCAGAGTGTAAGAACACTTGCCAAAGATCTTGATAAAGTATGTGTAGCAAAAGGAGAAATACAAATATTCTACCCAGCATCTGTAGTTCCTGTGTTAGTTGCTCAGTCATGTCCGACTCTTTGCAACCCCATGGATTGGAGCCCGCCAGGCTCCTCTTTCAATAGAATTTTCCAGGCAAGAATACTGAATAGCCATTCTCTTCTCCAGGGGATTTTCCCAACCCAGGGGTCAAACCTGTGTCTCCTGCATTGACAGGTGGATTCTTTACCACTGGGCCACCAGGGAAGCCAGTAATTCTTACCTACCTCATAGTCTTATGCTGAAGGGTTCTTTTAAGGCCTTCTTCTCTGAAGGAAAAGAAAGGAACAAATAAAAACAAAACCCCCCAAACATGAAGACTCCGCACAAAAACACCACTCTAAATTTGTTCATGTCCTTGGAGAAGGAAATAGCAACTCACTCCAGTACTCTTGTCTGAAGAATTACATGGACAGAGGAGCCTGGTGGGCTACAGTCCATGGGGTCTCAAAGAGTTGGACACGACCGGGCAACTAACACTTTCGCACTTGGAAGTAAAGTCACATAGATTCCCTGGATTCCAGACTTCCTGATATGCGCAACACCCACATCCCCACGTTGACGCGTGCTTACTGCAGTGGGCAGACAGAAATCACACAGTCTGGCCTTTGTCTTCTCCTTGTATTGGCTTCTTGTTCTCCAGAATGGCTGCTGCCCTGGTAACAGGGAGAGGGCCTGCTGACTGAGGAAACCTCTTCAGAGTGGCTGGTGTGGCTATGGGCTGTGTCTGGGGAGACTGGGAAAAGAAAATTCCTGGGAGCAGGGCCTGTGCCATAGGTCCAGAAACTCTGCCATCTTGGGATTCTTGACATGGTTGATGCTTTGGGCTCCTCAGAGTTCCCATCAGAGTGAACCAAAGAACTCGCTGTTCTAAAATTGTATAGAAAAGAGAGGGAGGGAAATGACATCAAGATGCAGTAACATTCTGAGTTTCATTGTCAAGTACTAGCAAACCATCCTAAGTGGCGGATCCATATCTTGCTCAGTTTTTCATAAAATAGGAATTATTTTAGACTACAGAACAGAATGACTTAATAGGCTTGGTAGATTATTTTTTGCCTTACTTCAGAATCTATCCCAGTATATAATCTATTTTTATCATTAAATCGTTGGAGGAATGTAGAAGGATGCAGGCAATCATCCAGAAGTTTCCAAGCATCCAAGTGTTTGACGTAGTAGAAGTCTGTATACACATAGATTGTCTGGGCTTTACATGGATTCATTGTTTACCCTTTTGGTTTATTTGCTTATTGATAACACATGTATTTGGAAGGGGTGGGGCTGATGGGCCATGCGCAGATTTCATTCATTCAACACACACTTAGGAGGCATCTATTGTGTGTAAGATACTGAAAGGCACACAAATGAAACACAGAGGGACTTTGGCCATGAGAAATTTGCGCTCCTATTCCAGGCACTATAAATCTCGTGACAAGCGTTTTTCAAAGTTGTGGTGACATCTATACGCCTCACTCATCTCCTGGAAAGCTGGTCCAAACCATTCCACGGGTTACCTAATTCTAGAAGAGAACAAGAGTGAGGCTGAATTGGCTGGTCATTCAGCACATGTGTTTAGCTTGATTTCCAGTTTACCAGCAGCCAAACCAAGGGCTTCTAGTCGGAGTAAGCCAGCTTTCTGTTGCTCTCTTCCACATCTCTTGGAGGGAAAAACAAGCAGCCCAGCTGCCATCAGGAAGGTAGAATTGCCAGCAACCAGTCAGATGCAGTTTTCACCTCTGAACCAAGTGTTCGGTTTCTCCCACGCATTTCCTCCCACGTGCGTTTCTCATTCAGTGATCGCCAGCTGTATTTTTCCCCATTCAACTCTTCTCACTTTCTTTTTAATCAGTGACAAAACAGGATAATTGTTATCTGAAGCTCAGCATTACACCTGAGATTCCTCTCTTTAAAACCTGGAAGCCTTTGCCTTTTTCAAAACAAAGAAGCAGTAGATGCGACTAAGGGTTCATATGGTCAGAGGGTATTACCCATGATGCTAAGAGAATCTGAGAGCGAATGTCTTGTGCTATTCGCTTCTCAAACCTGATGACTTTTGTTTTATGCATTCCTTCTTTACCTTCCAGACATTTTTCTTAAAGTATGACCAACTAGCTCCCTCTCTCTCTCCCGATATGTATAATATTATGTATATAATACTATGATTTGTATATACACATTTATATATTATTTGTGCCACTTGCATTGTTAAAAGGAATAATCCATGTGGTGCTATTGCAGTTTTCGTCTTATATTTCTGGACTGTGGGAGCCATTTAAGCAGCTGGCCCGTGGCTGGACTCCTTGGAGCACATTTAAACACCTGAGGTGCATTTTATCTGAGGTGGCACCATCTTTTTGGTTATCAGAAACCCTGAAATGTTCAGGAGAAGATGTTAAGTCAGCACTCCACATTACTTAATTGTCTGTGTCTGTGAAAGGCATAAGAAACCATGCTTCTCTGTACTGTCTGAAGATGGGTCACCCGGCCGGGTCTTTCTTGACAAAGGCAGCCAGGAAATGACTCTCTTCTCCTCAGAGACACCATCTTCAAGTTGTTCTTTTCCGTTCAGTAAAGGTTAAAAAGGAAGTGAAACCTTTTGTACTCTTCTACACTGCTGTGTTTTATTTTTCCAGACAGAGCAGGAACACCTGCCCATACATTCTTCTAAGGCCTTGCTAAGAAAGTCTTGAACAAAGCAGGCAGAAAGTGTCTGTTTGCTGTCTGTTCTCTGGCTAAGGAATTAAAAAAAAAAAAAACACTGAATCTGGCATTTGAAACAGCAGTGCTGTTGTGGCTGTGATGACTGCTTTGACAGGCCCACAATTTTCTAGAAGCATGAGCCTGTCCCCAGGAGCCAGCTCAGCCGTTTCTCAAGAATGAGCTGGATTGGGGGCCCACAACAGTGTTTCCTCTTGCCGACCTTTCCACCACTGGCAGAAACACATGCAAATAAAAATTAAGAACCCCAGAGAATAAGGAAATCATTTCCAGACAGGCTGATAATGGACTCAAAGCCTTCAGCTCAAATATCACTGATTTAAATCCATTTGTTCTAGCTCTTTAATAGAATATGAGGTTAAATACACAAACTCATATTTTTAGAATTCTCTCTTGCCCTCACACTAGCATGCAACGTTTTTTAAGACAACATAAACTAGAGTAATTTTTTTAAAATCTAACTTTTATGTCTTAATAAAGCTGGGGCAAAAATTTGGCATAGCATGAGAAAATAAAAAATGCTTTTGGATTCCCTTTCCCTGATTTTGAAGGTTTTCTTTTTCTTTTTTTCCTTTATTAATAGACCTTAAAGGTTTTAAGATGTAAGTCGGCTGTGAGCTCTGAGGGAGAAGGACAGTGCTTTTTATGTACCTTTGTATCCCAGACAACCAGAGATGGCAGGGTTCGTGTTTGTTGAATGCATGCATGACCCTTCTGCCTCCTTATCCTTCTATTTTTCTAACCCACCCTTCGAATTCTTCTGTTTAGGATAATGTTAGGTTTGAATCATCAGTTCCTGGGTCAGTGGTACAGTTTGTACTGCCAGGATTACATTGACGAGAAGTTTACAAGACCATGCATCTCTAAAGCCCACTTTTGCCTTTTTTCCATGTGTCTGGAGATTTTGTGAGAAATCTGCCTTCAGCCACCTTGGTGGGCTTGGCAGCCCTTGGTCCTCCCTGACTTCCTGTTAATTATTTGCATTTCTATGGCCTCTTAAAGCTAAACATTTCAAAGAACCTCGTAAAACTGTAGCGATTCATTTCATCAAACTGTACTTCTCTGTCTCTGGAAGGAATATGACAGTGCTTTGCTCCTTTTAGAACCGGAAGATTCAGGCCCCAAAGTTGCAAAGCCGTTTCTTCCTTTGTCATTCTGTGTGTATATGCAGTATATGAGTAAATGATTCAGTACAGGAAAAAAAAAAATTCCAATTTTTTCCCTCTGGGTTGGAAACAAAAACCCTTTTCAGAGATTTTGATGATTCTTCCTGCAAACCTTAGCCTAATTCACATATTCTGCTAACCAAACTGTCCTGCTAAAACCAAAAGAGACTTCCACCTTTGTGGCCACAAAGAAACTAGCAGAAGAATTAAAAATCTCCTTTTCCAGAACTTTCAGCATCTTTCTCCTCTCTGAAAATCCCTTGGTTTTTCCTTGTCTGTTTATATTTTTCTTCATATTGATAGGTTTCATTTCTATTGCTCTGTCGGCATTTCTGAACTTTTTAAAAAAGGGACTCCTTTTTGGCACCCTCAATTTTTTGTGGCCTGCCCCCAAGATATTATGAATTTTGAAATTTATTTTAAAAGATGAATCTTCTAGTTAGGGCATTGCATTCATTTGGTGGGACCCAGTGTCGAGTCTCTGCTTGTTTTCACTCAGCCATTTGGGTGACTCCAGGCCTTGTTTTCTACTTGCTTCTCAGTGTCTCATTTCCAGGGATGGGAATTAAGCACCAGCTGTTCATGCATTGCTTGGTCCCTCCTCTTGATCGTCTTTTGCCTGGGCAGAACGAATGCTCAGACCTTTCAAACAGATTTCTGGTTGCAGCAACTCATTTTATGTGTTAGGACAAAGTGAAGGGCCTCCAACCTCCATCTAGTGAGAATCTGACCACACGTTTGTAAATTAACACTTTCCATCTTTGCAGACTTTGTCCTTTGTAGCGCATTTTGCTTTCTTTTCTTACTGCTGCAGAGTCTTTCAGTTTCCTGATGAGCATAGAGATTGCAGTAGACCTATTCCCTCCTGAAAGGACCATCAGGGCCACATGGCTCGATGGATAAAGGATCTAGACCTGACCCATGGACTGCTGGAATAGTCATGTGAAAAAAAAAATGCTCTCAATAACCACTTTTTCCACCTGTACTTTAGTCTTGCTTGAAAATCACTTGTTTCTTACGTCTTTTCATCATAATTTTTATGGTCATCTTGTCAACAGTTCAGTTCAGTTCATTCTCTCAGTCATGTCCGACTCTTTGCAACCCCATGAGTCGCAGCATGCCAGGCCTCCCTGTCCATCATCAACTCCCAGAGTTCACTCAGATTCACGTCCATCGAGTCAGTGATGCCATCCAGCCATCTCATCCTCTGTCTTCCCCTTTGCCTCCTGTCCCCAATCCCTCCCAGCATCAAAGTCTTTTCCAATGAGTCAACTCTTCCCATGAGGTGGCCAAAGTACTGGAGTTTCAGCTTTAGCATCATTCCTTCCAAAGAAATCCCAGGGCTGATCTCCTTCAGAATGGACTGGTTGGATCTCCTTGCAGTCCAAGGGACTCTCAAGAGTCTTCTCCAACACCACAGTTCAAAAGCATCGATTCTTCGGTGCTCAGCCTTCTTCACAGTCCAACTCTCACATCCATACATGACTACTGGAAAAACCATAGCCTTGACTAGACGGACCTTAGTCGGCAAAGTAATGTCTCTGCTTTTGAATATGCTATCTAGGTTGGTCATAACTTTTCTTCCAAGGAGTAAGCATCTTTTAATTTCATGGCTGCAGTCACCATCTGCAGTGATTTTGGAGCCCCCAAAAATAAAGTCTGACACTGTTTCCACTGTTTCTCCATCTATTTCCCATGAAGTGATGGGACTGGATGCCATGATCTTTGTTTTCTGAATGTTGAGCTTTAAGCCAACTTTTTCACTCTCCACTTTCATCAAGAGGCTTTTTAGTTCCTCTTCACTTTCTGCCATAAGGGTGGTATCATCTGCATATCTGAGGTTATTGATAATTCTCCCAGCAGTCTTGATTCCAGCTTGTGTGTCTTCCAGTCCAGCGTTTCTCATGATGTACTCTGCATATAAGTTAAATAAGCAAGGTAACAATATACAGCCTTGACGTACTCATTTTCCTATTTGGAACCAGTCTGTTGTTCCAAGTTATCCTAAAAATTGTTGAAAAGTCTCCATTTATTCTCAGCACAGATGCTCCCCTTCAGATTCCTTTGTGACTGTCATTGGCTCTTAGCTGATATGAACTTGTTTGGAAAATCTTGACCCACTAGATTCACAGATACCTTCCTCACCGGCTGGTTTATAGGGACTTTAACTAAGTGGCAATGACCTCCAAACCTTACCTCTACCGAGAAAATGTCCCGATTAACTCAGTTCCAAAACCTCATTAGTACTTCTTCTCTAGGTTGCTGGATTTTGAACACATGTCACCTTAACTGTGGTTGCGTAGAATTGCTTGGGAATTATACAGATCTCTCTGTTTAAGGACTACTAAGAACTTTTCATGGGGTCTAGATCCTAGTTTATGTTGTCCCGTTGAAAATAAGTGGAGATGCTCTTTCATATTAAATAATGCACAGAGACTTGCCACTGTCTCCAGGTTTTTTGTTTTTGTTTTAAATTGCATGGTTCTCTGACCTTGCTGCCAAATAGTGGACCAAACAGATCTAGATATGGGCACCCAACTGCTGCCAAGACGTATGGGTCTGCCCTTGGCTGGCTTCTAAATAGCCCAGTGACTTTGGAAGGGTTACTCTCTCTGGCTTTGACTTTCTCATTTGTAATATGATGGAATTGGATCAAGTTCTCTCCAGGCCTCTTTCTGGTCCTCTCCATCTCTAAAAGTCTATGGTGACTAGGCAAGCCACATCACCACAGCTTCCAGCACAGAATCTCAGAGTCGCCTTGCTCCTGGTTCCTGGCATGCATGCATATCTCTGTATAGAGCTCCCTGGTTTGTGAAGAAGGGCAAATGGAAAAGGAGACCTGAAACCCACACAGTTTCAGTTCTGACTTAGTGAGTTTTGAATTTAAATGCATATGAAACAGTGAGTAGGCAGAAGAATCCTGCAAAAACAGAGCCCTGAGGTTGGATGAGCAATGTACAACTTCTTTCTATGGTGGTTCTCTTTTGGAACAAAACACATCACTGCTCAAAGCCAGAAAAGGAAAAATAAGAATAAGTAAAGGCGTTGTTAAACAAAGAGAAATAGAACGTGATGGCGTGTGTATCCACTTAGGCTTCTGGCAGACCTACCTCCTTTCTTTTTTTGCTCTGTCATATTCCCTTCTTTTTTTGCATCTTTTTTTTAAATTGAAGTGTAGTTGATTTACAGTGTTGTGTTAGTTTCAAGTGTACAGCAAAGTGATTCAGTTATGCATATATATATATTCTTTTTCAAATTATTTTCCATTATTGGTTATTATAAAATCTCGAGTATAGTTCCCTGTGCTATACAATAGGTCGTTATTGGTTATCTACTTTATATATGAAGTGAAGTGAAGTGAAGTGAAAGTTGTTCAGTCATGTCTGATGCTTTGCGACCCCATGGACTATAGCCTGTCAGGTTCCTTTGTCCATGGAATTCTCCAGGCCAGAATACTGGAGTGAGTTACTGTTCCCTTCTCCAGGGGATCTCTGCAACCTAGGGATTGAACCTAGATCTCCCACATTGCAGGTGGATTCTTTACCTTATGAGCCACCAGGGAAGCCCCCTTTATATATATTGGTGTGTATCTGTTAATCCCAAACTCTTAATCTATCTCTCCCTCCCTTTCCCCTTTCAGTTCAGTTCAATTCAGTTCAGTTGCTCAGTCGTGTCCGACTCTTTGCAACCCCATGAGTCGCAGCACACCAGGCCTCCCTGTCCATCATCAACTCCCAGAGTTCACTCAAACTCATGTCCATCCAGTTGGTGATGTCATCTAGCCATTTCATCCTCTGTCGTCCCCTTCTCCTGCCTCCACTCCCTCCCAACATCAGCGTCTTCTCCAATGAGTCAACTCTTCCATGAGGTGGCCAAAGTACTGGAGTTTCAGCTTTAGCATCACCCTTCCAAAGAACACCCAGGACTGATCTCCTTTAGAAAGGACTGGTTGGATCTCCTTGCAGTCCAAGGGACTCTCAAGAGTCTTCTCCAACAGCACAGTTCAAAAGCATCAATTCTTCAGCGCTCAGCTTTCTTCACAGTCCAACTTTCACATCCATACATGACTACTGGAAAAACCATAGCCTTGACTAGACAGACCTTTGTTGGCAAAGTAATGTCCCTGCTTTTGAATATGCTATCTAGGTTGGTCATATCTTTCCTTCCAAAGAGTAAGCATCTTTTAATTTCATGGCTGCAATCACCATCTGCAGTGATTTTGGAGCCCCCCAAAATAAAGTCTGACACCGTTTCTACTGTTTTCCCATCTATTTCCCATGAAGTGATGGGACTGGATGCCATGATCTTCGTTTTCTGAATGTTGAGCTTTAAGCCAACTTTTTCACTCTCCTGTTCACTTTTATCAAGGGGCTTTTTAGCTCCTCTTCACTTTCTGCCACAAGGGTGGTGTCATCTGCATATCTGAGGTTATTGATATTTCTCCTGGCAATCTTGATTCCAGCTTGTGTTTCTTCCAGTCCACTGTTTCTCATGATGTACTCTGCATATAAGTTAAATAAGCAGGGTGACAATATACAGCCTTGATGTACTCCTTTTCCTATTTCGAACCAGGTCTGTTGTTCCATGTCTGGTTCTAACTGTTGCTTCCTGACCTGCATATAGGTTTTTCAAGAGGTAGGTCAGGTGGTCTGGTATTCCCATCTCTTGAAGAATTTTTCACAGTTTCTTGTGATCCACACAGTCAAAGGCTTTGGCATAGTCAATAAAGCAGAAATAGATGTTTTTCTGGAACTCTCTTGCTTTTTCCATGATCCAGCGGATGTTGCCAATTTGATCTCTGGTTCCTTTCCCCTTTGGTAACTATAAATTTGTTCTCTATGTCTGTGGGTCTCTTTCTGTTTAAGTTCATTTGTATCTTTTTATTTTAGATTCCACATATAAGCTATATCAGATATTTGTCTTTGTCTGACTTAGTTCACTTAGTATGATAATCTCTAGGTCCATCCCTGTTGCTGCCAATGGCATTATTTTGTTCTTTTTTATGGCTGAGTAGTATTCCATTGTATATACATACCACATCTTCTTTATCCATTTACCTGTTGATAGACATTTACAGCCTACCTACTTCCAATGCTGCCACACCTCCATGTATCAGGATGAGTTCTGGGTCTCAAGATTTCAAAACAAAAAACAAACCAAAAAACAGTGCTAAGAGGGGAAACTGTCTGAACCGATGTTACATGCAATAACATCTTCCAAGTAGCTCTGTGGGATGAGTAACACTTGAGCTGGGCTGTGTGACCATGCTGGGACCAAGAATGCTGGACAATGGTGCATCACCATTGCTTCCTACAGCCTCCAACCAAGGCAGAGATCCATGTCATTATTGGGTCTAAGCACACTGCCAGCAAATCCTATGCTTACAGCTTTAAGTTCATTTGAATCCCAGTTGACAGATGTGTTCCAGGCAAGTGATTATCTGTGTGAGTTTCCACAGGATTTTGTCTCACCAACCTTTAGATGTAACAACGAATCAGGGAGTGAGGAACATCTGAAATGTGCCTGGGAGTGTGAATAGAAGATGGAGAGAAATGCTAAGGGTTTAAATAGGAACAACTAATGAGGAAAAACATATGACACTACTACAGGGAAATTTTTCCTTTTTTTGCCATCCCTAAATTTCCATAGTTGTCACCATTCATCTCAAGCTAGTCCTCTGATATTTTTACATCTTAGAAAAATGAAGAGTCTATGAAAGACAACATCTGATAGGCCTGGAGCATTTGTATAAGGACTTTTTGAAAGATGTTACTAATCTGCCCGTAAGTACCTTTCCAAGCTTTCCATGAAGTTTTGGTGGGAAGGGAAAATTAGTTTTCGTTTTGAAATACTGGACCCAAGTGGAAGAGCTATTTCTCAGTGAGTGATAAAAAAAGGAGAGGGGATATGATGCATTCAATTAATTTCTTTTAAATTGAAGTATAGTTGATTTACAATGGTGTACTTGTTTCAGGTGTATAGCAAAGTGCTTCAGTTTCATATATATGGGCTTCCCTGGTGGGTCAGATGGTAAAGAACCTGTCTGCAATATGGGAGACCTGAGTTTGATCCCTGAGTTGGGAAGATCCTCTGGAGGAGGGCACAGCATTCCACTCCAGTATTCTTGCCTGGAGAATCCCATGGACAGAAGAGCCTGGTGGGCTACAGTCCATAGCATCACACAGAGTCGGACACGACTGAAGCGACTTAGCATACAAGCACTCATATATATATATATATATATACACATATACTTTTTCAGATTCTTTTCCCTTATAGGTTATTACAAAATGTTGAATGTAGTAGTTTTCTGTGCTATACAGTAGGTCATTGTTGTTTATCTATTATATATAATAATGTATATATGTTAATCCCAAACTCCTAATTCACCCCTCCCCCCTTCCCCTTTGGTAATGGTATGTTTTCCATGTCTGTGGGTCTCTTTCTGTTTTGTATATAAGTTCATTTGTATAATTTTTTTTATGATTCTTCATGTAATGATATCATATGAGATTTATCTTTCCCTGTATGCTGCTGCTACTAAGTCGCTTCAGTCATGTCCAACTCTGTGCGACCCCATAGACGGCAGCCCACCAGGCTCCCCCATCCCTGGGATTCTCCAGGCAAGAACACTGGAGTGGGTTGCCATTTCCTTCTCCAATGCATGAAAGTGAAAAGGGAAAGTGAAGTCACTCAGTCGACCCCATGGACTGCAGCTTACCAGGCTCCTCCGTCCATAGGATTTTCCAGGCAAGAGTACTGGAGTGGGGTGCCATTGCTTTCTCTGTATAATATGCTAGACGTATTGATAAATGCTTTGGAGAAAAGTAAAATAGTGTAAAGGAGACAGAGCATGGGAGGGTGGGGACCTGTGCTATTTTAAACAGATTAGGATCATAAAACTCAGTAAGTCTCGTCACCATTCTCCCTCTGTACAGATGAAGAAACGGGGGCATTGAGAGATGGCCCAAGTGTCCCCCGCTGACTTATATCCTCTGGGAATAAAACCAAGCTCTTGCTACCCAAGATCAATAAAACCAAGCTCTTGCTTCCACTCTTGGCTTGCTCACAGTTGGAAATTGGTTGCTATCGTGAGATTTCGAGGTTTATCATTTCTTCCCTTTGCAATCAGTTTGTACTGATTTTCTTATGAGTACAAAATAATTGTCCAACACTGTCCCCCTACCAACTTATGCCAGCAGTAATGGTACCTAAGATGTTGTTGTTGTTCGGTCACTAAGTTGTGTCTGACTCTTTGTGACCCCATGAACTGCAGCACGCCAGGCTTCGCTGTCCTTCACTACCTCCCAAAATTTGCTGAAACCCATGTCCATTGTGTTGGTGGTGCCATCCAACCACCTTATCCTCCATCTCTCCTCCTCCTCTTGCCCTCAGTTTTTTCCAGCATCAGGGTCTTTTACCAATGAGTTGGCTCTTCACTTCAGGTGGCCAAAGTATTGGAGCTTCAGCTTCAGCATCAGTCCTTCTGATGAATATTCAGGGTTGAGTTCCTTTAGGATCTACTGCTTTGATCTCATTGCAGTCTAAGGGACTCTCAAGAGTCTTCTCCAGCACAATAATTCGAAAGCATCAGTTCTTTGGCATCAGCTTTCTTTATGGTCCAACTCTCTTATCTGTACATGGCTACTGGAAAATCAGTTCAGTTCAGTTCAGTCACTCAGTTGTGTCCGACTCTTTGCGATCCCACGGACTGCAGCATGCCAGGCCTCCCTGTCCATCAAAAACTCCCGGAATTTACACAAACTCATGTCCATTGAGTCAGTGATGCCATCCAACCATCTCATCCTCTGTCGTCCCCTTCTCCTCCTGCCCTCACTCTTTCCTAGCATCAAGGTCTTTTCAAATGAATCAGCTCTTCGCATCAGGTGGCCAAAGGATTGGCGTCTCAGCTTCAACGTCAGTCCTTTCAGTGAACACCTAGGACTGATCTCCTTTAGGATGGACTGGTTGGATCTCCTTGCAGTCCAAGGTACTCTCAAGAGTCTTCTCCAACACCACAATTCAAAAGCATCAATTCTTCGGCGCTCAGCTTTCTTCACAGTCCAACTCTCACATCTATACATTACTACTGGAAAAACCATAGCCTTGACTAGACGGACCTAAGTAGAAAGGGTTAGTATACCAGTTGGTGACTTCAGAGTGGTCCAGAGTTGACCCCACCAACTGGACGGTCCTTAAGCACTCAGGACACTGCCTACTGTCTTGTGCATGAGAGTCAGCTGGGAATCTTGTGAAAATGCAGATTCCGATTCAAGATGTCTAGCTGGGGATGAAGACTCTGCATTTCTAACAAGCAGCCTGGTGATGCTGATGTTGCTAGTCCATGGACCGCACTTTGAGTAGCGAGAGCCAGATGCCCCTGATCCAGTTTGCCTCAGCACAGCTGCAGAAGAACCTGAGTCAAAGCTGGCATTCCCTTTCTTTCCTTCCCCATTACTCTCCTCCCCTCCCTTGGAAGAATCCAGCTTAAAAAAAGAAAACGTTATGAAACACCAGTGCCAAGCCCGAATTACAATGTTAAGCACGTAATTATCTGGGCAAGAAACAGATGTTTCAGACCCGGAGTTATCTCCGCCGGCTGCCCGGGCCACGTGGTCAAGTCACTTGATCAGAGAGGCGATGGAGGCCACACGGTTTGTGCCACAAAAAGAAGGGGTACATGGGTCAGAAACCTGGGGAGGGGAGAAGTGAGCAAGGAGGACCGTTGCATAAATAATGTTGGAAGCGTCTCCCCACCAGATTGCAAGCTGAGACTCCTGCATGCTAATCTCGGCTGCAAGGGTGACTCAGTCTGTCAGCAAATGAAAGCGTGCATCCTTGACTGGGAAATAAAAATAGCCAAGAGCTGGTCTGATGCTGAGGCTTTTCCTCTGTGAGGGGCTGCCACCACCCACTGTTCAATCCTTCGCTTGAGCCACCCTGAAGGGAGTGGGGAGTATTCGCAGGGCCCTGGTTTGGGATAGATGGCAGAGCCCATCTGCAGAGAGCAAGGTTCTTACAAAACCCGCCTTCTGTGGTTGTTGACATCTGGACCAAGTCACTACTGGCTATTGCAAGTCTTGGGGTCCATCGCCTGGGCTGAACCCTCACATGTGAATGCATGTCCTGTGGCCCCAGAGATCTGTTTAGGAGGGAAAAGCCAGGCACCCAGCCTGTGAGCTGGCTGAGCCGGGGAGGACTAAGCCCCCCAAGTCGTTTTGTGAGCTCAGTTTTTTATCAGAGGAAAATGATCTCAGTGATAATAAGAAAAAAGTAAACTTACAGCTCTAAGCAGACACAGGCTGAACGGTTCCCATTTTTTCTTGTGAAGGCAAAAGCCATCGTGGTGTGCATAGGGTTTCATTGCTACGAGGGGCTTCATCTCAGTCTGAGAGACTTGGGACCATTTGTCTGTATTCAGTAGGACCTGGTGGGAGTTGTGAGGATGGGGTGGTGAGTGGGTGGTGGAGAGCTGACATTGGATTTCTCTGCATTTGCCAGAATCTTGCAGACTACCTTCCTCCTTCTGGTAGTTAAGACTTGTCACCGACCAGATATGATGGTTGTTCCATCTCAAGCCAGTTGGACTCCCCCCGGACACTCTCAGTAAGGACAAATGGAGCCCTCTGAGCCACCCAACAGTGGCCCAGCAGTTTGGACTTCACTCAGGGAGTTCTCATCAGTCTCTTTTGTTTGGAGTTGAACTCGAGGGGTGGCAAGTAAAGGCGCCTTTCTCTTATCAGTTACTGAACTGTCTTCTACGACCTGGGTAAGCCACCCAGGGAAACAGACTAGTTTCCTGGTCAATATCAGGTCCAGCCTGTAACATCCTCCCAGCCTCAGGGAAGGGAATGGTGAAGGCAAACGCCCTTCTCTCCATCACCAGATCTCAGTCCATGGCAGGGTCTTAAGGCTGAGGCTGAGGGGTGACCTGGCATTTTCCACGTGAGGAAGAGATCTTGGGCAGAAACCTCCTATAGTTCCTGTCCAGGGTACAGAAGAAAGAACATGGAGCAGGGGATTGGGGCAAAAGAGGCGGGAGATTTCCACGTGGGTCTGTCCCAGCATCCCGACTGAAAGCTTTGAAAGAGGCGCAGTGGAGGCGAGGAATGACAAATCAATGAAGCCTTCTTCTTTCACCTTGGGAACATAGTGCATGTTCCTCAGAATTGAAAGCTGTGAGTCAGCCTTTGGTAAGAACTATGGCTGGGAACATGAACCATGTGTAGCAAAATAAATGTAAATTGATTTCAGAAAGAGCATTCCTGTGATGATAATGTTAGTTTCAGTGGGGAGTTATTTTTAGGGAGGAAAACCAGAAATAGAAGGTAATTGTGACCGTACAGATCAGCTGCACCTTTCACTGTGTCGTTAAGCGCTAATCCACAAGGCTCCACTGGGGGAAACGGATACAGGTTTATTGAAGATCAAAGTGGTGCAGAAAAAGTCAAAACAATGTACTGAAATATAGACTAGGTAGTTAATCAGCGTTTATTGAGTCAGTTCACGCAATTCATTCATTGAAGATAGTTTTGTACTGAGGATCTCCGACCAGTTTTAGTAGTAATAGAGGCAAAGAAAGACCTGTTTTAAACTCTGTCGCTCTTTTTGATCTCAGTCGATAAAAATAAGCAACTTGTCAGCAGATAATGACACGGTACCCAGTTTTTAGACAGAAACGGAATTAAGGGGGTGGCTTTAAGATAGTTTTCTCCCTTTTTTGTTTTTGTTTGGTTGTCACGGAAGTGGTGTCTGCTACGCAAACAGAGGCTGTGTCTAACATTCTCTTTGCCGCAATGTTCTTCAGGTAGTTAGGAGCAATGGGGGAAGAGGTGGCTGTACTGAATGTGAATTAAGGCAAAGAAGCACAGTCTTTAAAATTGAGATTCCATGGAAAGAGATTTGACTGAGATAGGAATGGAGGGCTTCCGCTTGTGGTTCAGATGGTAAAGATCCTGCCTGCAACGTCGCTGGAGACCTGAGTTCGATCCTGGGTGGGAAGATCCCCTGGAGAGAAGGAAAGAGGCACCACTCCAGTATTCCGCCTGGGCAAATTCCATGGGACAGAGGAATGCCTTGGTGGGCTACAGTCATCGCGGGTCGCAAAGAGTGGAGGATGAACTGAGCACTTTACTTCACTTGGGATCTTGGAGCACAAGGTAAGGCATCAGGTGGCATATTTTTGCATTCGCATTCAAGATGAGTCGTAGAATTTGCAAGCCTACATCAGTCAAGCCTCTATTCATTTTCAGAAAGCATGCCATGAATGACTGTTGGACCCATCCAAGATCTTCCCAACGCAGGATTGAAGCCCAGGTTTTCCCCATTGCAGGAGATTCTTTACTCTGAGGCCAGCAGGAAGGCTCAAGAATATGGAGTGGGTAGCCTATCCCTTCTCCAGGGGATCTTTCCCGACCAGGAATCGAACGGGTCTCCTGCATTGCAGGCAGATTCTTTAGCAACTGACTATTCAGAGAGCCCAGGAAGGCTATGGGAGTGAAAATATGAGTGAACACTGTCGGCAAGGGTCTGGGGCATGGCTCAGAGACAAGTGAGTTATTCAGAAACTGTAAGGCCACTTCTGAGCAAGCTGTGCTCCTGTACTTGACTCAAGAGCAGTGATTTTCATCATTTCCAGACCATGAAGATTCGTCATGAAAATGGAAGCCAAAGCCCTGCCTGAAGGATGGCTGCCCAAAAAAGACATAGGGGGTTTTCAGAAAGTGAAGTGACCTTCTGAGCAAGCTGTGCTTCCTGACTTGATGCGAACAGTGACTTCATCTTTCAGATCTGAGGTTCCTCATGAAAATGAAGACAAAGGCCTGTTGAAGGATGCTGCCCAGGGGGAGCTATATTCCGGCTCTGCTCCGCCTTCTGCGCGCTCTTGCAGGCCGCAGCTCCACAGTCCCGCAGAAGGCTTTTGGCTCTGGTGCCGTGTAGACTCAAGCTCTCCCAGTGTTTGTCACAGTGGGAAAACTTCGGGACGCTGCTGATTTGTGTGTGGCTGCAGTCCTCACACTTCCCTAGGCTGATTAGACCACCCTGAGAATGGTACGGAGGAAGACGTCCTCCCGTTATTTGCCATAGGACACCGGTTGGTTACAAATATAAAAGCGATCAGGTTAATATATTATTATTTTCTAAGTACCATGACCATGCCTTGTCAGACTTATACAGATACATGCCAAAAGTGAAATACAGTGGAATAGACAAACAACAAATCTTGCAGTAACAATGGCTAATGATTTGGGGCCCAAAGGAAGGAGAGCAGAGGCAGATTCCATGACAGCGAATGGCATTTATTCTCTTTCCTAGTGTTTTTTAACATGTCACTGTAAGGATTCACCTGACCATTCTTTTTCTTTATCCCATGAAGACCTAATGTTATTGACACAATATACTAATTTAATAGACTAAAGCATTCAGTTCTCTCTGTGTTCGAGGCATTGTCCTCTGCTTTGCATGCACTGACTCATTAAGCTTTTTTTCAAACACTGCTTTTTTTTTTTTTTTTATTGGCCACACAGTGTGACTTGAAGGGATCTTAGTCGCCGACCAGGGATTGAAACTGGCACCCCTGCATTTGGAAGCGTGAGAGTCTTAACTCTCTGCGACCACCAAAGGGAAGTCTGTCACACATGCTTTGAGGGCTACCTTATCTATCATTCTATTTAGAGATGAGGAAACTGAGGCCATTGGAAAAATAAACTCGCTTAATACCACAAGCCAGAAAGCAGGCTGCTTGCCACTGGAACGCGAATTCCGCCTTTTTCCGCATGGACACATACACTAGAGAAGAGAGACTCATGGGGTATTGGGTCTGATAGGTGTGTGGCTGAGTTCAACCTTCTCTCCTAGAAGGGATGCGAGGTAAGTCACATTTTGATTCATATGCAAGCGCACCCGCTCCTATCTGTTATTGAAGGTTGCCTTCTTTATGTCTTTTAGTTGTATGAAGATGTTTTTTTGGAAGGTTCCCAGTTTTTTCACAATCATGAGGTTATCGCAGTTAGATATGAATGTTGGTATTTGTGTGAAGAGGAGATGAGCATCAAGGTTTCTGTTCGTCATCCTTGGCTCTGGGTCAGGAATATATGTTTCCAAACATTACATAGCAAAGTGGGACTGACTTTGTCAGTGAAGAGTATTAATGGCTGGGGCTGGGGAGGGCCATTCATAAAAGGCGCTGGGCTGTGCTTTTCCCCTTGAATTGCGGGTGCACTTGCAGAACAATGGCTCTGGGGTATCTGGGATCTGTCAAAGACGCAGTCAATATGAATAACAAGAGTGATATTAATTCTAACAGTGAGCTTGTGAGCAGAAGAGAAAAGTCCAGAGGTTTACATTTTGGGCCGTGAAAGGCAAGTATAGAATGTGCCATTAATTGAGGCAATAGAGGGAACTTTCCTCAACCACAGGGACCTCTTCATCCAGAGTCATGTGCAGACCTGGGAAAATGCTGTGCTAGCATATGCATGCCACAGCCCAAGTGCCCATCATGCCAGGTGAGGATCCTGCCCTTCCTTATGGTTCCAAGGCAAGATCCCAACAGTGAACACTGCAAACTGTCAGTCCCTCAAAAGGAACTTGGAAGCCACATGCCCTGAAGTCTACAAAGGAGGTGACATGGTATAATTTTTGCTGCCTCCAGGGCCTGCCCCAAAATCCACACACCTCGGAAACCTGAGGTTAAAGGGGAACAAAGCGGCTCTGTTCTCTTTTGGCCTTTATTTCTTCCTCATCCACTGTGTCCTGGACATGAAAAAAAGGAGCCTATGGTTTCTCCAGTGTGGTCAGTGGACAGAACGCAAGGACAGGGCTTCATGATGGAGCCAAGTTCAGGGAAAGAGTCCAGAATGCCACCTGCTGTGATGAAAGCAGCCAGAAGTCACAGTAGTCAGGGTCACTTCTGAGATGGCTGCACTTTGCGGTCGGGGGGAGAGTCTGCCTCTTAAGGACGTTGGCAAGGGAAGAGAATAAGCCACCTCATGCTGAACGATGCAAATGTCAGGGATACTCTAATAAGATTCTCAACAGTTTCAAGGACCTGAGATTTGAGAGCTATCCTTGGCAATCCAAGGCTTATATCTGATGCCTGCCCTAGAGCACTTAGATTCAATGGAGAAATAAGAAACTAAATCCTGAAGTTTAAGGAGGAAAGAAGGTACTAATAGCAGGCAGAGTTTGACTGCTTGACAGTGGTCCCCAGTATTTTCTATGGCCCAGTGATTAAGGGAGTTTGAAATCTGGAATTTTGTCCATAGTCTATATCTTCCAAGTTCCAAATTCCAAAACTGTCAAACCGATGAAACTTTTCTGGTCCAGATTTGAAATGTGTAAGCATAAGCAAGGTAACTGAAGTCGCCTTCACATAATTGTGTTTGCAAAAGGCCCTGGAGCTTTTAGTTGTGTCAGCTCAAAAGGAGAGGAGATGTTGAAGAGAAACAGAGGAACTCTCAGTAGAATTGATGAGCCATGGATGTGAGGGGGAAAAAATGTCTGCATTCAGGGAAAGGAGATGGGCAAGTCCTGGAGATCCGGGTGGCTGATGCATAAGCTTCCTGAAAGATGAAATGGTGGGGCAGCAGACTGGAAAAGATACAGACCTGAACATGGATATAATGGAACCACGTGTCACGGTGATGTATGGATCTCCCAAATTTCAAATGCTTTGTTCCCTGTGGTGACTTTACTGTTTCTTCTGTACCTTTCATTCACAATCGTCAATGATACATCTATTCCATCTAATCAAAACAGCACCACCTGATCAAGCGATTTCTAGCTTCAGGCCCAATTCTGTGGGCCGCATATATTGCCCTCCCTTAATCCTCACAAGCCACTTGGCATACACTGTACTACTCCTTCCATTCAAGATGAGAAACTGAGGCACCAAGACGTTAATTAACTTAGTCAAGGTCACACAGCTTGAAAGTGGTCCAACCCGAGATTGAACCCACACTGTGTTGATGATAGAACCCCTTATCATCCTTATCCTCTAACTTGAAAGATCCTTTTGCTGAGGAAAAAAAAAAAAGAATCATAGATTGGCTGAGTATTCATCCAATGAGATATCAGGAGGTCTATGTAGTTTGTCGATTCATTTTACACATGCAAGCTGACCACCAGTAGCCCTGATCCTCAGAAGGTGCCAATACAGGCAGGGGATATTGCCTCCATTAGCTGGAAAATGTTGTTTCCCGATTCTTGGCTGACTTGCCAGGCAAATCTGCTGCAGCGAACAGTTTTCAATGGCGTTTGTGACAAACTCTATAAGAAAGACATAAATCGACTGCTTTCTTTCACAGACACGACTGGTTTGGTTAGTCCCAGCTGATGCAGTGACAACAAATAACACACCATAGTGCGCCCTAAGTGGGTGCTTATCCCTTTCAGCCTTTTTAAATCCCGCAGACAAGCAAAGAGCATTACAGGAACAAAGGAGATGCTGCTATTCATTATGTTCTTGCAAAGTATTTCTGCAATTAAAAAAAAAATTTGATCATGTCTGCAAGAGCCAGTGCAAAGCGTTCCATATTTCTGCAATTAAAAAAAAATTTGATCATGTCTGCAAGAGCCAGTGCAAGCGTTCCATTCGTCTTCCCACATTTGTGTCACTGGACCTTAGAGCTCACTCACTTGTGTAATGTGGGGGAACCAAGAGTGCTGGCTTCCTCTTGTCGCACAATGCACTGAGCCGCTCAGCTGTTATTGAAACACGCTGAGCTTCACAACAGGAAGTACAATCCATGGCGCAGTACATAAAGCCTTCCTTCCCCTTTAGCAGCCAGAACTTCTTATCCTCAGTTCAAATCCTTTTACAGATGTCAACTTAGGACTTAGGTTTCCCTTTCCCTCTCCTGAGCTCTCTAGGGGTCAAACAGTATGAATTGGGCTTCTGTAATTCACCCTCCTTTTAGGGTGTGTGGGTGTGGGTTGTGTGTGTGTTCAGTCATATTCATCCTCTCACAACCTATGGATTGTAGCCCACCAGGCTCCTCTGTCCATGGGATTTCCCAGGCAAGAAATACTGGAGTGGGCTGCATTTCGCTTCTTCAGGTTAGAAGCAAGCAAAGAGACAAGCAATATTATCTGCCTTGTTCAGAAAGCGTGACATCATAGGGGAAAAGCTCATTGACTGTCCCCATCTTTCTTCTGTAAATATTTTGAGTAGGGCTTTATCAACATCACTTTGCCCTTGAGTTGGAATTTCCCTTTTAATTTAGCGCCTGGCACGCCCAGTTCAAAATCCAACCAAGGGAGCCTGAAGCAGGCAAGGTATTTTGTATATAAATCTCTGCAAACTATAATAGAAAGTGTAAAAAGCTCTGTAAATAGCTGTTCAAGCCAGCGACTACAATTCATGCCAGGCAAATGGGCAAAAAATACTAATGTGTCTGTGATTATACACGAAAAGAAGGAAAGAGGTTCCTGAAAAGCATGCAGCTATATAAACATTTCATTCCTAATCCAAGGAACGCACTTGCTCCCAGAATTTCTATGGATAGGTGGCATTACTTTTCTCTCGTTGCTGTAACAAATGACTACAAACTTAGTGGCTTAAAAATAAGACACTTTTTTTTTTCTCACACAGCTCTATAGATCAAAGCTTGGCATGGATCTCACCAGGCTAAGATCAAGGTGTTGGCTATGTATGTGTTACATTCTGGAGGCTTTCTGGGAGAATCCATTTCCTTGCTTCTTCTAGGTCTAAAGTGCTGCATTCCTTGGCTCAGGGTCCCTTCCTCTGCTTTCAAAGCTGACTCTGTCCTAGCCAAGTCTCTTCATGCCACCATCTCTCTGGTTCTCTCTTTTCATAGTCACATCTTCCTTTTTCACATTGTAAGGCCTCTGTGAATTACACTGGGCTCACCAAGTACTCCAGGATCATCCCCCCCTTTTTTAAGTTCCCCTGATTAGCAATCTTAAAT
Organism: Capra hircus; assembly: GCF_001704415.2. Taxonomy (NCBI): domain Eukaryota; kingdom Metazoa; phylum Chordata; class Mammalia; order Artiodactyla; family Bovidae; genus Capra; species Capra hircus. The sequence goes on along the minus strand of NW_017189516.1, from coordinate 50,593,908 downwards.
TCCACCTGCAGCCTAAATTCCTCTTTGCCTTGTCACACACGTTTTCACAGTTTCTAGGGTTTAGGATATGAACATCTTTGCAGAACCATTATTTTCTCTACCACAACAGGCAATATATATATATATTTTTTTTTTCCTTAGTAACATAACATTTGTTCTCTTTGTACTGTGACAAGACCCTCATATTTCTAGCAATTCAAAGGCAGGAAAATGTTAAGATACATGAAGTCATATAAATAATAGCCACTCCAGTACTCATTATGCACGTGGGCATGCTAAATCACTTCAAGTCCGTGTCCGACTCTTTGCAACCATATAGCCTGTAGCTGGGCTCCTCTGTTATATCAGGTAATATATTGGGTTGGCCAAAAAGTTCGTTCAGGCTATTCCATAACACCTTATGGGCAAATCTGAATGAACCTTTTGGCCAACCCAATACTTACTCTATATACATGTGTTTCCTGAGTTTTTACCAGAACCCTGTGAAATAGACAGTGTGGATGATAATATTCTCATGTTCAGTTGAAAAAATCTGAGGGTTCAGAGAGATTCAGGTTCATTCAGCTATTGGGGGCACCCTGGCTTCCAATGAGCCATGAAAGGCACATTTTTTTTTTCCTGCCTTTCAACCTCCAGGCCCTCACCCAGGGAGGCCTCCCCCATTCTCCCCCAGCCTCTCCTTCTCTCATCCTGAAGTTAAGCCCACCTGCCTGGTAAGTCCTGGAGCTAAACAGCTGGAATCCTGACAGCCCTCCCAGTCCTGGCTGGTCCTCAGGCATCAGCCCCACCCCTGCTCCCAAAACTGAAGTCTGGGGTTGCTGGTGGTCTGGGCACGTTGAGAATTTTGTGGAAGATGTGACCGCTAGAGTATCAGTGCTACATCTCAGCCATCTTTGCATCAAAAAAGCAAATTCTCATGAGAAGAACAGAAGCTCTGAATATGGAAAGCAGAACTTGGGGACCCTTTGGCTGAACCCCACCTGAAATCCCATAGGTTTTCAACACGGCAATTTCTTCAGACATCAGTGGATGCCCTGCTTTTGGAGAACGCTGCTTTCAACTCTGTGTTGGGTCTCTCTCTCTCGCGAGAGATCCTCTCTGGAGACCAAACTGAGGCTGTGTGTCAGTCAGCTGGTCCCATTTCCCTGCAGCCCTTTGGTTTCAGTGGAGGAAATGCGGCCATGCCCGCGAGTCAAGTCCCTACGTGGATGAGAGTCAGCAGGGGCAGAGTGAGGCAAGAGCAGAGATGATCACTGCCAACAAAACGAATAACCAACCACTGAAAACGACAGGTTTTTCTGTTTGGTGCGCTGACGTGGTACAGGTTTTGGCTGTTTTCCTGTGCTTTTAGCTGGGGATAAACGCACTCTTTTTTGTGAGTTCTTTGCCTGTAAAATGAAACAGTTCAACCAACTACCATGTAATAAAGAAGAATAAAGATTGCTGGAGTCTCTTCCTAATGAGCCCTGCTTGAAAATCATACACACACAAATTCTCCCAGTATTAGGGTTTTTGGAGACCAGGATATTGCCCAGTTAGAAGAGAGTTCCAGAAAAACATCTATTTCTGCTTTATTGACTATGCCAAAGCCTTTGACTGTGTGGACCACAATAAACTGTGGAAAATTCTTCAAGAGATGGGAATACCAGACCACCTAACCTGCCTCTTGAGAAACCTGTATGCAGGTCAGGAAGCAACAGTTAAAACTGGACATGGAACAATAGTCTGGTTCCAAATAGGAAAAGGAGTACGTCAAGGCTGTATATTGTCACCCCTGCTTATATAACTTCTATGCAGAGTACATCATGAGAAACGCTGGACTGGGAAGACACACAAGCTGGAATCAAGATTGCCGGGAAAAATATCAATAACCTCAGATATGCAGATGACACCACCCTTATGGCAGAAAGTGAAGAGGAACTAAAAAGCCTCTTGATGAAAGTGGAGAGGAGAGTGAAAAAGTTGGCTTAAAGCTCAACATTCAGAAAACGAAGATCATGGCATCAGTCCCATCACTTCATGGGAAATAGATGGGGAAACAGTGGAAACAGTGTCAGACTTTATTTTGGGGGGCTCCAAAATCACTGCAGATGGTGACTGCAGCCATGAAATTAAAAGACGCTTACTCCTTGGAAGAAAAGTTATGACCAACCTAGATAGCATACTCAAAAGCAGAGACATTACTTTGCCGACTAAGGTCCATCTAGTCAAGGCTATGGTTTTTCCAGTGGTCATGTATGGATGTGAGAGTTGGACTGTGAAGAAGGCTGAGCGCCGAAGAATTGATGCTTTTGAACTGTGGTGTTGGAGAAGACTCTTGAGAGTCCCTTGGACTGCAAGGAGATCCAACCAGTCCATTCTGAAGGAGATCAGCCCTGGGATTTCTTTGGAAGGACTGATGCTAAAGCTGAAACTCCAGTACTTTGGCCACCTCATGCGAAGAGTTGACTCACTGGAAAAGACTCTGATGCTGGGAGGGATTGGGGGCAGGAGGAGAAGGGGACGACAGAGAATGAGATGGCTGGATGGCATCACTGACTTGATGGACATGAATCTGAGTGAACTCCGGGAGTTGGTGATGGACAGGGAGGCCTGGCATGCTGCGATTCATGGGGTCACAAAGAGTCGGACACGACTGAGCAACTGAACTGAACTGAAGAGTCTATATCTCCCATGATTAGCTCAACGCCCCTGCAGTATTTTCTCCTCCTTAGTGAGGTCAAATTGGGCAGAGCCCTGTGTATCACCTTTCCAGATATCCCTCCCAGCCCACTCACTAGCTAGGAATGACTTCTGATTTTTCCTGGGCTCATAGCAAACGTGTCCTCAGTGATACCTCTTTCTGCAACCTAGAGTTTCTGTCTGCAAACCACACTAGCTGTGTGCATCCCATGATATGGTGGCACTAGTAGAGAAGAACCCGCCTGCCTATGCAGGAGATGTAAGAGACATGGGTTCGATCCCTGGGTGGGGAAGATCCCCTGGAAGAGGGCATGGGAACCCACTCCAGTATTCTTGCCTGGAGAATCCCATAGACAGAGGAGCCGGGTGGACTACAGTCCATGGGGTCGCAAAGAGTTAGACATGACTGAAGTGACAGCACGCACACATGCTCAACAACTAGACAGCGACTGCTTGAGGTCATTTCAACCCTGTCTCTCAGAGTCAGTCCAGCCAGGGGCCTGCATAAAATAGATGCTCAGGGAGGCTGGTGAAAAGATCAGCTAGACATGTACAAGTGGAGGTTTGCTAGAAAAAAAAAAGCTACCAGATGCCATCTTGTGCCTGGGATTGGCTTCTGGGAGAGAAAAAGCATATTAATAGAAAAGCTGATGAAACCCAAATAAAATCTAAAGTTGAGTTAATAGCACTGCCCCAATGTCAGTTTCTTTGTTTTACAGACAGTGAAAATGTCAGATGTTAACACTGGGGGAGGCTGGGGGAGGGGTACATGGGACCCTCTGTATGATCTTTGCAACTTTTTGGCAAATGTAACCGCAGAACAAAAAGTTTGCTCAAACAAAAAGAACAAGTTTGTGATTTTTTTAATATAAATTTATTTTAATTGGAAGTTAATTACTTTGCAATATTGTGTTGGTTTTGCCATACATCAACATGAATCTGCCACAGGTATACATGTGTTCCCCATCCTGAACCCCCCTCCTTCCTCCCTCCTGGTAGAGACATGGAAACGTTTTAAGATCAGTGGTACAATAAGAAAAGTGGGTTTGACCTTTTCTCGGCCCCTCCCTTCTTTACTCCCCCCATCCTGGGTCCTGGCTCACTGGTTAGAGGTGTAGGAATGGGCGGTGGGTGTCCTCTTCTACCCCCACATCTGGAAGTGGGCACAATTCAAAGTACAAAAGATTTAGCCATTCCAAGTGATGGTGAGAAGGGCCATTTGAATCAAAAGGGGTGTTTTTCCTTTGATTTACCAGAATACCTCTGGAAAGTGTTGGCATTCACCCAGCCAAATCAACAGT